>NW_006770904.1:352490-357517 GCF_000442215.2 Lipotes vexillifer
TAGTTTAATTGGCTCCAGTGAAGGCAGAGCGCTGGGGATACGACAAGAGCAAGAATGAAAAGAAGCCAATAGCTATTCATGTCTGGTGGGAAAAGTCTTTTGAGGAAATAAAAGTTGGAAACTAGAAAGCACAAGAATTCCTGAAGGTGGACAGCTCCAATCTGCCTGAGAGGACAGAGAAAGGAGAAATACTGTGCAAAGAAAGATAAGAAACTCAGCTTCCCAAGTAGTCTACGATAAAGAGGAGACTGCGATTTCTCCTCTCTCAGAGATCTACCGGGAGGGGCTTCCCTGGTGGCGCAGTGGTTAAGAATCCGCCTGCCAATGCAGGAGCCACGGTTCAAGCCCTGGTCCGGGAGGATCCCCCATGCCGCGGAGCAATGAAGCCCGTGTGCCACAACTACTGAGCCTTCACTCTAGAGCCCACGAGCCACAACTACTGAAGCCCACGTGCCACAACTACTGAAGCCCGCGCGCCTAGAGCCCGTGCTCCGCAACGAGAAGCCACCGCAATGAGAAGCCAGCGCACCGCAATGAAGAGTAGCCCCGCTCGCCGCGACTAGAGAACGCCCGCGTGCAGCAATGAAGATCCAACACAGGCAAAAAATAAAAAAATAAAAATAAATAAATGTATTAAAAGAAAAAAGAAATGATCTACGGGAAGTGTGAAACCCTGAGAAGAAGGGGATTATAAGGCAGATCCCTCAGCCCCTGGGGCAGGTCCTACATATAAGACTGCCAGCCTTGGAAAATAGGGACCAGTCATAGTGACCAGCGACTGCCTAGTTGGGGCATCACAGCAACAGCTGAAGACCTCACCTGGCCGATCCGGCCAGTCTAGCATGTGACAGAATGTCCAGTTTCCATAAGGATGAAAAAGGTGTTTTCCAGCAAGCTGGGTGAATCCACCAAAAGGGTCTTAACAAGTATTCTATTGATAAATATATGCCAACTCTGTGTTAGGAAAATGCTGAGGAGGAGGAAGACAAATACCAGATGATTCCACACATCTGGTAGCTCTGGAGGACCACAGGATAGCAAGCAAAGACACAAGGGGATAGAAGAGTTGGCTAGGAAGGAGGCCGGAAAGATTCTGATGGGGCCTTGGTATGAGCAGTCAAGACACAGATCCAAGTCCAAGTTCCGTCACTGACTCTCTCATGACATTGGGCAGATTAACTTTTCTGAGCCTCAGTTTCCTTGGGTGAAATTGGGCAAACGGTATCTTTTTAGTAGGTCTGGTGCACGTGTCCCACTGGCATGGCCTCAAGGGAGCCCCTCACCTGTTATTTATCGAAAGGGCCCTTCAAGTGGTTTCCAAACATTCTCCGTCTCAGTCTGTCCTCCAGACTGTCGTCAAAGCAACTTTCGGAAACTCAGATGTGGCCATCTCATCTGTTAGAACCCTGAATGTCTGCCTCGGCTACAAAACCAGTGCTTCAAGAGTGATACACATGGAAAACTCAAAAAAATCCACATTACAAACTATATTATTCACAGCAAAGAACTAAATCAGCTGAAATGTAGCCGCGTCTTACATCTGGCCTCCACCGCTGGTGGTAACGGGCAGGAAGGGGGACACCAGTCCATCAGTCTTAGTAACGCTGGTTTTCTAGAATGGAGTTGTCACTTAGAAGACCTGCTCTAAATAAAAGGTGTCACTGCTAGAGAAGAGGTAGAACCGTTAGCCTGGAAGCAGTAATTCAGACACAGCCTGACATGCAATGCCTTGCATAATCCGACCTGTATTATTCACCCAGCCTTGCAACCCCTCCACACCTCTGTCCCCATACAACTCACCCTTCGTTCACATGCAACAATGCACTGCACACTCGTGGCCTGGGATGTGAAGGGATCTCACCTTCACCTGGTTAATTTCTATTTATCTTTCAATACTTGTCTTGGGCAACACTTTGCCTAGGTTCTCAGGAGATTCCGCAATTGTGAAAATTGGGAACATCCATTTGCTTACTAGCTTCGTCTCCCCAACCAAGCAGTAAATGCCTCCAGGGGCAGGGACCATATCTTCTTCATGTCTGTAGCAGGTGCCTGACACCATGGCTGACACTAAGTGGACACTCAGTTATTGTTTATTGTTTTTGCTGAAAGAAAGATGGGCTGGAATCACTGACATCTAGGTGCATTTTAAGTGGTTGACGAGTCATACTCAAAGGGTATTAATGAAGAGATCATTCTTTAATTTTCAGGGAGTATTTTCAATGTATTGCAGAGCTATAGGTACCCCTGACTTGACTGGCACTTTTATTAATGGCTTAGTAACAGAATCAAATATGTGGAAGAACTAAGGTAGAAAAGGAAAAAAGTAAACATTTACTGAATGTGTTGCCCACTGTTCTGGAGACTTCCACATCTCATTACATTGTTATAACAACCCTGCAGGAGAGGTGTCACTATTCTCATTTTATTAAGCAGGAAATGGAGGCTGTGAGAGGGTAATGAATAGGCCCATGAGGGCGTAGGTAGTAAAGGAAGGAGCTGGAATTTGAACCCACTCTATTTCAATATGCTGTATCCAAAAATTGAATTGTGATACTTGTAAGATTATGTACTTTGGTTAAACACAAACCCCACTAACTGTACACACGCAAGGTGGGGAACACATCACACTTTGTCCACAACATGTGTACAAAACGGGTATCATGAATCTATAAATATTTTAAATCTTACTAACCAGGGTAAGTTATAGTGTCCTCTCCTGCCACAGTTAGGCCATACCTGGGGCACTGAGTTTAAAGGATGCATCTTAGACAGTGGGTTTAGAAAAGTCAGGATCGGAAAAGAACTCAGCTGTTTACCTATTGTCATGGTGACTTTTGTACCAAAGTGGTTGAGAGGTTGCAGCAGAGCCTCAAATATTCACTACCCAGTTATTTTACAGAAAAAGTTTTCTGACTCCTCGTCCAAACCAATGGCTTCTAACCTGCATCATCCCACACTCCTTAGCCATATTCGATGTCCACTTATGCTATTATTTACTTTGTATTTTCAAGTCAACACTTAAAAAAACTCAAATACTAATTTAGCCTCATCTTAAGCAACAGTATCTTTGTAATCACTGGTTTTATGTTAAGTGTGTGTTTACAACTTACGTTAAAATAAGTACGTGTCCATTAAAACTTTAAAAAAGCTCGTCTTAAACTCACTTTGGGTACCACCAATGACGTATATATCACATTCTGGTTAAACGTTGGCCTAGGCCAGAGTCTCTCAGCCTCGGCATGGCTGACATTTTGGACTGGACCCTTCTTTGTAGGGGGGGCTTGTCTTGTGCATCGTAGGGTGTTTAGCAGCAAACCTGGTCTCTACTCACTAGATGCTAGTGGCCCCTCCTCCAGCGGTGACAACCCAAAATATCACCAGATATTGCCCAATGTCCTCTCTGAGGGGCAAAACTGCCCATTTGGGAACCACTGGCCTGGAGTATGCACGACAGCTTTGCCACCTGCTGCATCTTCAGAGTTGCGCCACCTGAATCTCTTCTCATGCGACTTCAGTATTAACTGTCAGGAATTTGCAGTATTTGCTGAAGGATGAACTGCCCAGATCTCATCTCCTAAGTTCCTGACCTGCTGTGGCTCAGGTTGGTGCTCTGGGGGCGGTACCAACGATCTGACACCATGACAGTTCCGCTGAGCATGTTATCTGTGCCGCTGCTCTAGTCCCTGAGCAGCTACCCCATTATAATGCAAGAGCTCCAAACCAATTCGAGGGAAGCAGCTTTTCTCATTATGTGGCCCAGACTAGTGATGTACAAAATGACACTCTGGTGGCCCGAAAGAGTCACCACATCTTCCAGAGTACCTGTCCAAGTCCCCGAGGAAAAGCTGACTCACATCATTAGATCTATTCTAGACCATTCACGTCAAAACTCTTCGGAGATTAAGCACTGAGTTTGCTTGGAATTCAAACGGATCTCATCGCATGGGGGTTGTGGTCACTGTACCTCTTCCAGGTGGGTGAGCAGGAATTAAAACCACAGGTAAACGTGGAGCCCCTCATCCTGACCTCCTAGGTGGCGCCTCCCTAGCTCTTCCTGGATCGCTGCACATAATGGTGACAAGAGCTAACACTTTAAATGCTCACATAGTGCCAGGGATGGATTCATTTAAGCCTAACGACCACCACCCTATTAGACAGGTACTACTGTTACCCTCCACTTCAGAGAGGAAAAATGAGGCACGCAGCCACGGTCACAGCGAGAGGGGTGCAGGCATTACTGAACTTGGGCAGTAGGGGCTGTAGAGCCTGAGCTCGTACTGGTGTCATCTGGACAGAAGCAGAGCCCTGAAATGGCTTCAAAACTTACTCTTTTTCCAGAACCTTCTCTCTTCCTCACCACCACCCAGTCCTCTCTCTACTGCTGTCAAACAGTTCCGGTCATATAATTCCAATTAAAAGACCTTTGAAGGGTCTCATTGTCAACTGGATACACCTCACCCTCTCTGGAATGGACTAGGGAGCACCTCACCATCTGGCCCCATAATTCCTCCCCATCTGATCTGTTACCATTCTTTACCGCGCACCCGGTGGTCCAGCCACCAGGCCACCTGTCGCTTCCCAAGCACGTTGTGAGCTTTCCTGCCATCCCCCCACCTCAGAAATAGCCCCTCAGAGTTTGACTGGAGCAGTCCACCCACCCTCAACGAGAGCTCCAATGCCATTTCTTTTGAGCAGCCTTTTCTGATTTTTCAGTGGAAAACAGTCCCTTCTCTTGTGTTTCCACAGCTTCCACTGCCACCTGTTACAGCATCTGTCGCATTATGTTACAATCACACATCTAAGCATTTACCCCCTGCCCCCATGGACTGTAAGCCTTTCAAAGACAGAGCCTGATTATTAATTCTCTTCATATCTCAGCCCTGTTTTTCTGCACGTTTTGGGAACTGATGGAAAAGTCAATCAAATATTTGAAGTCTCTAGGAATCAGAGTAGGCCATAATATACTTACCACCTTTTAATTCACTAAAATAATTATCCCTGACCCTTAGACAGTCTTGCTGTGTAGG
>NW_006770904.1:357549-363257 GCF_000442215.2 Lipotes vexillifer
AGGGAAAATATCCTATGAAAGGAGAATTAAAGCTGTGGAAACAGTGATCTAGAGTTCTTCCCAAGAAGATAATCCAAAGAGATAAGGCACAGAGATCTGTGCAAGGAAGAATGCCAGGGTACCCGTGTGCCTTCCATCCAAGGACGGTGTGAGTACAGAACGTAGAAGAGACAGCTTAACGTCAGCACATTTCCTAACTCTACGCTCTCCGGCCACTTCAGTTAAGACTGTCCAGAGTTAGGCTGCTTTGTAAGGTGAGGTAGTCGGGCTAGATAAGATCTAGAAGGTTTCTTCTTGTATGACATTCTATGATAAATTTAAATTAACACCAAAGGTCCTAAATTATTGTCCGGCGAGGGGGCGGGTGGGGAAGATGAGACTCTGTTCCCCATCTGGGTCGCTCCAAATGATGTAATTTTCCTGAGAAATGAAATAGGGATGAACATGCAAAAACCTGAGAGCGCTCCATAACATTTGCAAGATGTTGGCCAGTTGCACCATGTTGGAGTATTTCCATTCTAGTAATTAAATACACCAGGGGCCTCCACAAATCAGGACAAAGGAGCAGGCCATCTTTCAAAACAGCAACAAGAGTTAACACATAGGGTCCTTTATGGGTCCCATCAAAGTACTTTGTAAATGTTCGTTATCTCATTTAATCTTCACAAAAACTTGCAAAGTTAGGAAGGGTATTGTTATTATCCTGATTTTATGGATGAGGATGTTACATTTCTGAGGAAATAAGTGATCACTCAGTTGTGATCACAACAGAGATGTGGACGTGGGTTTTCTCCCTCCAGGGCCTGTGCCCTTTCCATTAACCACACTGTCTTCTCCCAAAGAACCCTCGGGGCCGTTATTTTCTTGTACATGGACATGCTGACTATGAAATGCAATTGGTACCACAAATTACAAAAAACAAACAAACATGGGAATATAATAATTATCGTATAACAAAAAGCAAGGACAACAGATGTTCACAGAACTCAACTCCTTTTTTGCTATGAATTTTGCTGGGAAGAACCCCAAGGTTGGAGACTATGATGGGACACAGAGACAGGTTTAACTCCTGACTTGGGTGGTACATCCGTGTTTGTGTGAGTAGCCCGTGGCTGGGGGCGAGTAAGCTGCAGAGAGAACAGGATACAAGAGAGAGTGGGGCAGAATAATCACCAAGCTGGATAATCTAGTCTTGCATAATGGTGTGTCATCAACAAGAAGAAAAAGGGATGCAGTGGGTTTATTGTGGCCACATCAACGACATAGTTCCTCGAGGATAGAAAGGTATCACCATCATAGATGCCCACTCCCCTGCTTTATATTTTCTTCAGTGTATAGATGTATATACACAGCATATAATATATTCATTAGTGTATCATCTGTCTCCTCCACTGAAAGGTAAGTTTGTGAGGATGTCAACTTTGTTCTGTCCTGCTTTCTCCCCAGAGGATGGAAGTGCCTGAATACCTTCCTTCATGAAAAAAATGAATAAACCAGGAAGAACAGACAGAAGTTTACCTAAAACAGGACGCCTGCCATTTACAAGAGACACACAAAAACAGGATTCAGAAAGTTTGAGA
This sequence comes from Lipotes vexillifer, assembly GCF_000442215.2. Lineage (NCBI taxonomy): Eukaryota > Metazoa > Chordata > Mammalia > Artiodactyla > Lipotidae > Lipotes > Lipotes vexillifer. The sequence goes on from NW_006770904.1 coordinate 359,130, forward strand.
GTAAAATGCCAGTCCTAAGTCAGTAAAAAACACTCATTTCAAACTCTCTTTGCCTTCACTATGTCCCCATGACATGTCAGGGAAGTGAAAAGCTGTATCCTCTCTCCTTGGTCCTGTCTCCATCAAGAATAACGTTTAATGAGTCTCCTTTTTTGGAAAACTCAACTCTTTTTTTTTTTTTTTTTTTTTTTAAAAATTCAACTCTCCTTTTTGACTCTACTAAACCAAGTAGGAGAGACATAAATTGAGAACACAATGGCACCCCTCAGGTTCCCATCCCCCTTCACCGCATTTTCCTATCAGTTAAACAGTCACATGTTTCTAAGAAATCCCTAGACTTTGAAAATTAAGAGACTGCTTTACCTTTCCTGTTCGTTACTGGTGAGGGAGAGGCAGTTTATTTTTAATAATTCATCAAGAAATGAATGCAAGACATCTACAACAACTCAGGGTCATTAAACAGTTGGCTCCCTTTCAAGGGAGCTTTATAATCATCACTGTCTCTCCATCACATGATAATAGGTAGATGCACAGTGGAGCATTGTGACCCATCCCTGGGCACGGGATTACCCATTATCAAGCACCTTTGATACTCTCCTAGGAAATCAGGGGCAGGTTTTGAAATTAAAAATTCCTATTTTAAATCCTTCATCTTCCTTGAAAATACATGGGAACCATTTCAACACCATTTTTAAAGAAAAACGTGTCATAAAGGGATACTGCTTTCCCGCATATGATTTCAACTGCGAATATTGTTATAAAAAAAAAAAGACAATAATCTCTTGAAAGGACAGAGAAAATTTATTACCCTCCAATATGATGCTGAAAATGAAATTAAACAGGAACAGCTTTTGTCATTCTGACTGCACAGAGTTATAAAGAGAGTTTTCAGAAAGGAGAGGGAACAGTCAGACGTTTTCTTCTCGGAGCCCAAAAACGTGTGAGAAATTATGCTACAAATTGCAGTGCCTGCGGCTGGAAAATGACGGAAGTAACCTCTGACACCCAAGAAAACAGTTAATCAGCTTCATTGTAGGAAAGCAGGCACACATTGTACGCTTTATCACAGCCTTCTGAGATAAGAAACTCAACATTGGAGCCTTTGTTTTTTTTTGTTGGACTTTAGTCAGCAGGTAATGATGCCGTTCTATATATAGACCAGGGGACTGAGCTTCCCTGAGTGGAGGATGTGTTTTGAGCTTCTTTTTTTCCAGCCATGGTAATGAATGTAAATTAGTTCATTCACATCCCTTTGTCTGTCCTTCCAGGGACCAATGACCCACATTTCTGAAATAGTGTCTGGGGTCAGGATGTGATGAATAAAACCATAAGACACCCAGAGTCTCACCAACAACAATCTCCATTTCTGATGGAGGAACCAAACAGTGGTGGCTTTTCCACAGGACTTTGTCTCTAGACATCAGCCAATGTCCTAGGTCATGCTTGGCTGGATGTGGTGTCAGGAGGGCATGATGTGGAGTGAGGACCATGTTTGGGTCCCAGCTGGGTCACTCACTAGTTGAGCATCTTGCTCTTTTGGTTCTTCATCAGGTAAATGGAGAGACCTTTCTACCTACCTCACAGCTGCTTACAAGATCAGAGGATAACGCTTTTGTAAACGTCAATGTTGGTAGTTGCTGTTTTAGCAAAGGATGTACTTAAACACCAGCAGTTTATCAGAAACCATTCATTATGGATATTATCCACTAGTTTATTAAAACACTTCCTTTATTTATTTTCTTTTTTTGTTTTTTTGTGGGGGGGTTGTTTTGTAATAATTTTTTATTTTGTAATAATTTTAGGTTTACAGAAGAGTTGCAAAGAAAGCACAGGTAATTCCCGTATACCTTTAAGCCAGCTTCCCCTAATGTCAACATCCTTCATGACCATGGTATATTTGTCAAAACCGAGAAGTTAACATTGATACCACATTGTGAAACATTTCCTTTCGCTTTTTAACTTTTTTTTTGGCCGTGCCACGTGGCATGCAGGATCATAGTTCCTTGACCAGGGATCAAGCCCACGCCCCCTGCAGTGGAAGCAACAAGTCTTAACCACTGGACCACCAGGGAATTCCCTAGCTTTTTAAATATTTGTGGTCTGCAAAATCTTTTTGGACAAGGGTTTCCAAGAAGATCAAAGCATCTATACTTATTCATTAAGCAAGGGCAGGGTTTCTATTGATGTACACATAGGAATTCAGGGACAGATTCTCTCTTATAAAAATACATTTCCTTTTTTTATCCTCTTAAGACTGAAAGATGCCAGGGGTTCATCTAGTCTCATTTCAACCTCCTTCTGACCAGGTGGCTCACCAGCCTTGCAGGGGAGGATCTGTCTTGCTCAGGGTGACATTACCTTGTTCTGAAATCTCATTCTGCCTCTTAAAGCAGTAGTTAAATTGCAAAACAACAGCTACATGCAGCCACTTACAGATGATAAATACATGCTGTAAAATCAAAGTACTGACCTAAAGTATAAGACATTGATAACTCTGGCCTCAAAGGGCCAGGGACAAACGTCTCACCAGAATTGGAGGAGGTTTTGAAGAGATGGTCACCAGTATAAGAAAGAGAATCTTTCCCTGGAAACACATTTCATTTGAAAATGCATATGCCATTTGCTATACGATGAACAAAATACCGAACTTTCTCAAATAAATGCCATTTCACAAGCAAATAACATTTAGCTATTCAGAGGTTCATTTTTGCTCCGGTACCAAGGCACAGCTACTCATCATCATGAACACTGATTTGCAGGTGGAAACACTGACATAAACCGATGCGGTAATTATGTCAGACTGTTAAAGCTAGAAGAAACCCCAGGGACCATCTAGTTCAGGACCGAGAATCATTCTTTAGACTTTCCTGTGACCCTGAAGGCCACATAAAGTAACTGTCACCCCAAAATGTTTTTATACTAAGATTATAAGTGAACTGTCATCTTTGAAAAGTCTAAAGATAATTATGGAATAACAGAATTATTAAAGATTGAAGGGGTTTGTGGGGCTACTGATTTCAATTTCTTCTGTCCAATGCTGAAATTGTTTCTTTTCCAATAATCTTGACAGGTAGTAATTTAATCTCTAGCTAATGTAAGCAGTACTCAGTAAGTGTTGCCAAGAGTTCAAGATGGTTCTGGAAGCCTTTCTGGTTCTGGTTGACCACTGTTGGTCTGGACTATCTGTATTAACACCAATGTATAGCTAACTTCCCAGGAGAGGTAAAACCACTCTATTTCTAAAAGCATTCACATTAGAGATAACTTCAATATTACTGACATGGAGTTACAGGGTTGGACAGGACATTAGCAGACAATCTCACCTGTCAGGTTTTTCTTTATGAAGCCTACAAGTAAACCATTTGGGACAGCTGCTAGCCTGATCTTTTCAAAAGATCTCTTGTATTCTCTCCAGTGGTTCCCAGGCTCTTCCTTACATCAGATTACAATCTTCTGTCATTTCTCTCATTCTCTATAATTGTCCCTCTAAAAAGCTGGAGAATAACTGTCAACTTCCTGCCTTTTCTTCCTAAAAATTTCATCACCCGTTTGGAGACAGTGTATCATTTCTTCTTCTAATCTGCCTAGAATACTCTCTCATTCGTTTTCTCCGTCTTCTCCTGGCTCTTTCTATCTTTAAGATTTCAGTTTAAATGCAGCTCTCCAGAGAAGCCCACCTACCAGCTGACCCCCTGCTGTGCTCTCCCCTCCCCCCCAGCTCCCTCGCTGGCACTGACTCGCCCAGGTCACACTCCCAGCAGAATCTAAGCCACGCCGAGGGCGGCCGCCCTCTATATTTTGTTCACCACTGTATCCCCAGTGCCAAGCACAGAGCCCCATTCAGAAAAGGTGCTCAATAAAAAATTGTTGATGGATCTTCCGGTTGCTAAGGAAACACCGATACTTTCCTTTTTCTTCGCTGGGCCTGTTTTTCACTCAAGGTGTATAAATCCTTAGCCTCAGCGACTGCATGAAATTTTCTCCTGGGATTAAATTTTCTCCTGGCAAATGTCACAGCTTTTCTAATCTAACTGTTCAGGGATTCTGGGATAGGAAAAAGTAGAAGCAGCATGAGTTTATCAGAACTGTAATTTATTTGTCCACTTTTTTTTTTTTTTTTTTTTTTTT
>NW_006770904.1:363342-367462 GCF_000442215.2 Lipotes vexillifer
TTTTTTTTTTTTTTTTTTTGCAATACGCGGGGCCTCTCACTGTTGCGGCCTCTCCCATTGCGGAGCACAGGCTCCGGATGCGCAGGCTCAGCGGCCACGGCTCACGGGCCCAGCCGCTCCGCGGCATGTGGGATCTTCCCGGACCGGGGCACGAACCCACGTCCCCTGCATCGGCAGGCGGACTCTCAACCACTGCGCCACCAGGGAAGCCCTATTTGTCCACTTTTAAGGCTCATATGTAGGAAGTAAATTTCTCTCTCTAGGATTAAATGTATAATACTAAACCAAAACCCAGTGAGTGAAAATAAAACACATTAAAAATATCAACTGGCTGTTGATATACCTAAATGATAATAGTGACACAAACTCAATATTTGGCTTTTTTAGTTTAAACCCGGAGATTTCAATTATTCTTTCCATGTGGCCTTACCTGCTTTACTATCTAATACACACCCTCCTAATACACACACCTCTGCCTAGGGTGTCCCACTCATTCTCCTGCCCCTTCACCTGGCTGTTCCCATCTTCCAGACCTTGCTGTAAAAACCTGAAAGTTAATTTTAGTTTCAGTCCAAGGATGCTGAATGGTCAATGATAAATCTCTACAACTCAACAATTTGCTGGAGGAGCTACAGACGATCGTTTTCCCCAACTCTATCATATATGCTGGCTATGCTCCAAGAGGATTAAATGAAGGGACGGTGAACTTCAATGGAAAGAGTTCGTAATCAAAGTTACAGCATCTTCAACTCCAGTTTGACATTACAACAAGCAAAGACCTAGGTTTAACTTTAAAGGATGAACTTTTTTCTTTGCTTCTAATACCTGCAAAAGCAAAACAAAACGGGCACAACTGAGCAACGGGCTGAGGAGTGTACCCACTGCTAGAGCCTATTTGCATCATTAAGGGAGTTTCCAATAAAACATCAGAGAGGAAGGGGTGGGGGAATGAGTGAAACAGGTGAGGGAAATTAAGGGGTACAAACTTCCAGTAACGAAATAAATGGGTCATGGAGATGAAATGTACAGCGTGGGGAATATAGTCGATAATAATATTATATCTTTATACGGTCAAAAGGTACAAACTTCCAGTTATAAGATAAACAAGTACTAGGGATGTCATGTACCACATGATTAATACAATGAACACTGCTGTCTGTTCTACATAAAAGTTTCTTAAGAGAGTAAATCCTAAGAGTTCTCATCACAAGGAAAATAGTCTTTTCTCTCCTTCTTTTATTTTGTACCCATATGAGATGATGGATGTTTCCTATACTTTTACTGCGGCCATCGTTTCATGATGTATGTAAGTCAAATCATTAGGCTGTGCACCTTAAACCTATACAGTGCTGTATGTCAATTATATCTCAGTAGAACTGGACCAAAAAAAGCATTAATTATGCTCACAGATTAAAATACCTTTCTATTTCAAAGACCATAAGAACTTTTCTTTTTGCTATATGCGGGCCTCTCACTGTTGTGGCCTCTCCCGTTGCGGAGCACAGGCTCCGGACGCGCAGGCTCAGCGGCCATGGCTCACGGGCCCAGCCGCTCCGCGGCATGTGGGATCTCCCCAGACCGGGGCATGAACCTGTGTCCCCTGCGTCGGCAGGCGGACTCTCAACCACTGCGCCACCAGGGACGCCCCATAAGAACTTTTGATAAAATTCATTTACGAAATGTTTACTGAATATTTCCTACATCATGGGTCCTGTGATGAACTGGGGGGGCGGGAGTCGAGTGGGAAGGCAAGGATGGCTCCTGCCCACATCTAACAGAGAATACACCAAGAAACGCACAACAGGACGCAGTGGGTGCAAGAGGAGGATGTGCAGGCAGAGCTTCCTCTGGGAATCTGAGAAGCGATCACAAGAGGATGTGGTATTTTAATCAAGTCTTGAAAAATAAGCAGAACTTTTCTTTGCAAAATGGGGTGAATTCCAGACAAAGGGAACCATTCAAAAATTTTAGGATCATGAGCAAAATTAATACAAAAGGTTAAAGACACGGTTGCCCCACGATCAACACCACTTAATATTTACATAATGTGTGTCTTGTGAGAACTCAAAGCTCAAAAGTGAAAAAGAACAGCCGAAGCAACCTAAATATCCATCAGGACAAAGTGGGTTAAGAATAAGGAAATACCATAGCAGCTACTAGGGGCTCTACATTCATTCTTCATTCATTCGTTCATTCATTCATTCAAAGTGGTTCTCACCCTTAGACTGTATGTTCTACTAGGTAAGAAAGAGCAACAAGGAAAGTAAAAGGCAAACGTAGAATGTTAGATGGTGAAAAATGTACGAAAGAACAAAGGGGGACTGGGGAATAGGCTGTGTTGGGAGAAGAGTTGTGATTTGAAATAGAGCAATCAGGGAGGGCTTCACTGAGGAGGTGACCAGAGCCTCAAAGAAGGTGAGGGAGGGAGACTTTAGGATACTGGAGGGAAGAGCTCCAGCTCTGTGATCTCAACTGAGGGAACAGCCAACGCAAAGGCCCTTTGTCAGGAGGATGCCTAGCATGTCCAGGCCTTGTGGTAGGAGAGAGTAGCAACGTGGAGAACAGCAGATGTAGTCATGGGGCTGACAGGGGCCCAGGCCGTGGTGGGCTTCTGGGCTGAGGCAAGGACTTTGCTTTTTTACTCTCTGTGAGCTGGAAAGCCAAGGAGCGCTTGTGCACGTTGTTATGGACTGAACTCCACTCCCACCCGATTCGTGCTTAAATGCTAATCCCCAGCACCTCAAAGTGTGACTTATTCAGAGGTGACTATGTTAAAGGAGTAATTCGGTTAAAATGAGGTCAGTAGGGTGGCTTCTAACAAAATGACTAGTGTTTTTATCAGAGCAGGAGATGAGGACACAGACACGCAGAGGAGAGACCGTGTGAGGACACAGGGAGAAGACGGCCGTCTGTAAGCCCAGGACAGCGGCCTCAGGAGAAACCAGCCCTGACAGCACCTTGCCTGTGCACTTCCAGCCCCCAGAACTGTGAGACAGTAAACTCCTGCTGTTTAAGCCCCACAGTCTGTGGTACTTTGCTATGGCGACCCTAGCGAATGAATAGAGTCATGATCAGATTTTCGTTAAACCTCATCTCTTTGACTGTCATGTTAAGGACAGGCTGAGGGGGACAGACTGAGGGGGCAGCAGACCAGGTAGCAGGGACCCTAGCGAATGAATAGAGTCATGATCAGATTTTCGTTAAACCTCATCTCTTTGACTGTCATGTTAAGGACAGACTGAGGGGGACAGACTGAGGGGGCAGCAGACCAGGTAGCAGGGACCCAGCAAACCAGGTGCGGGACCACGGGGGCTGAGACCGCGGGGCGGCAGGAGCAGGTAGGAGGTTGCCCAGCCTAGACAGATTCTCAGACCTCTTAGGACCTGCTGACCCATCAGCCACAGGGTATGAGAGAAAGGTGTCAAGGGTGACCCCGAGATTTCTGGCACGAGCCACTGCAAGCATGATGTCGCCTGTCATTGAGAAGGGAAAGACTTGTCTGAAGTGCATTCCCTTAAGATGCTTCCTGAAATTCTTTCAGGGTCCACATGTGTACACACCCCGCCTTCATTTTACTAAGACGGAAACCAGAGCACACAGAACTGATCAACTGAACTAAGATGGGAAAGAAAATTAGTGTCTGATCAGGATTTTCAGTCTGAATTCCAGGATGGATATGCCACCTAGATCACAGAGCTGATTGCAGATATTAAAAATAAACATTGAATAATATATTTCTTTTCAAGTTTTAATCACTTAATTGACTAATGCCTTTGAATGGGACACATTCAGAGCTTTTTCACGTGCTCACTCAGGCTTCAGGGCAGAGGGAATGGATTGTACAGACATATCGAAGACGTAAAAATTTATAGAAATATATGTATATTTCTCTAATAGTTTAATGGAAACTAAAAATCAGAGGCCTCTGTTCTCTCCATTTGTAGCAAGTCAAGCTCATTTACCCCAGAGGACAAAGAAGGGTTGCCTCTTACACATCCTCCTTTCTTCTTTGGACCCTGTCTCCACCCAGTAGGGCAGCAAGCTCAGAAGATTCTGAGTATAAGGAGGTCGCAGAACACTTGGCAGGGAGGGGAGGGAAAGAGACCCGGAAGGCCGCTCC
>NW_006770904.1:367472-396451 GCF_000442215.2 Lipotes vexillifer
AAGGCAGCTCCCTCCCACCTCCAGCAGTGCCAGGGCTGTTGCCAGGGCCTGGATTCCTAGAGGCTTTGACCTGCTCCTGGCTCCCAAGGGCCACATTAGGAGCTCTGAGCAGAGCCACGCTTACTGACTGTCCTCTTTCCCCGACTTACTGGGCAGGTACATTACATGTCCCAGCATCACCTCTCCATCAACAAACGGGCAAGGAAAGAGAACACTGGTTTGCAGCAGCGGCAGGAGGGCTCTAATACCACACCCCCGTGCCTCCCATCTCTTCTTCTGGGATGGGCTCAATCTCTCTCCTTGGTAGAGAAGCAGCAGGTAAGAGTGAGGGTCCTCGCCAGGCTCAAGCCCGAGTCGCTGTTGAAGAATGAAGACCAGGGCAGAAGGGGTGGCCCTGAGAGGCAACCACGCTGCTGTGGAAGGAGGCCCTAGGGCCACCCCTGTGGAGTCACCTCCAAAGAAGATGTGACTCATCAGCGAAGAGAAAATAAATGAAGATGATCCAATTCCAGGAAACCGACACGAAACTTCCAACAAGACTGGATCCAATCTGTTTGCAATATGCCTTTTAGGGGAACTGAAGGCCAATTCTGTGTGCTGAAGAATTCTGCTTAACATTCACTGTCATTTATTGGACACTTACTGTATGCCACGTAATAAGACGACTGATGTATACTGTCACTTGTTCCTCACAAACAACCCTGACGAGGCTGGTGGTGTTATTACTATCCCTGTTTTAAAGATGAGGAATCAAAGGCAAAAAAGCAGTGGTATCTCTGAGACTGAAACCCTGGCAATTAGATTCTGGAGCCCATGTACTCAGCCGTGATGCAGGGGCTGCCTCCAGATTGGCCATGCTGCCTCGTGACTCTGATAAACACGGAAGCTGGTCTCTAGTTCCCTCCTTCCCCCCAAATCTGGCGGGCCAGCGCTGTAACTAACTAATGTGACCTTTCAACGTCATTAAGTAGGTTCAGGTTAGGTTAACAGTTAAGAACGTCTTCATACAAGTCAAAACAGATTTAGAGTAACCTTGGGAGAGCAGGAATAAGATGGTAAAGGATCTAGAAACCGTCTCAACAGACGATTCCATGAACTTGGGATTATCAGCCTGAAAGAGAGAAGCCACTAGATAAAGGGAACAGTAACTATTTTTAAAGATTTGAAAGCCTCTCACAGGAAAGGAAGAAGAAATAAGACTGGGACAAGGGATTATAGTAAGTACCACTTTTCACTTAACCTAAGAAAGAACTTCGTAGTAATCAGCCCTTCTGGACAGTGGGGCAGGCTATCTTGGAACCTAGGGAGGGTCCCATTCCCACAGAGACCAGAGGACAAATCGTCAGAAAGGCTACAACAGGCAGCAGGCTGGCTGCCTTGGTCTTAAAGGTCCCTTTCAATTACAAGATGACTATTTATTCAAATTTATAGTCCAAAGTCAGGCATTCATGCTGTCAAATTCATCATTCGACTTTTGCATTACCTACAGTGTTTCACCAGGATCAGACCATGGGGCTGGACTAACACCCTGTAGGGCACGAACGTTCCACGAGATCTCAGGTTCTTTGCGGGCAGAACGCCTACGCATTCAGTAATGTTCCCTCCTTCTTGCAGTGCTTTTTGGGGTCACTGGAAATTGTCAGGAGAAAAAAGGAGTTTCATCCTTTCTGGATGAAACTTGGACAGAACAAGAGTGAAATCATGTTGACAGGTAGGAGGGAGGATTTCCAGGTAGTAAAAAGAAAGGTGACATCACTGGAGACAGTGGCAGTTCCTGCACTAAACTGAAAGGTGGCCCATGACCCTGTTCTGCTCCCAGATCCTTCTAGGACTCCTGGAAGACGACGTGGATCCTCAGAAGCATTCTCAGTCTTTGTCTGGCAAGAAGACATCGCTTTCTCTGTAGGGCTATCTTTGTTTTTCTTTTTTTTTTTTTTTTCGGTATACGGGCCTCTCCCGTTGTGGAGCGCAGGCTCCGGACCGGCAGGCTCAGCGGCCATGGCTCACGGGCCCAGCCACTCCGCGGCACGTGGGATCTTCCCGGACCGGGGCACGAACCCGTGGAGCGCAGGCTCCGGACGCGCAGGCTCAGCGGCCATGGCTCACGGGCCCAGCCACTCCGCGGCACGTGGGATCTTCCCGGACCGGGGCACGAACCCGCGTCCCCTGCATCGGCAGGCGGACTCTCAACCACTGCGCCACCAGGGAAGCCCTCTGTAGGGCTATCCTGATGATGTAGGCATTAATTCCGTGTCCTGGTAGGTCCACCAGAACAACACTATGCCTTGGCCTACGGTTGGTGGGGAGGGAGACAGGAGGTAAGGAGGGTCCGGGGGTGACACAAAGCTCAGCTGCCAAGACCGTGCTGCCCTTCTTCCAATGTCCTCCACCTGCAATGTCCCGATATCTCCTTTCCTTCCCCATTTGCTGTCTTTGATTCATTTCAATAAAGAACCTGACCCAGTGTAGGTCCAACAGACTGATTCATTGGTTTACATTCGACTGAAATATTCTATAAATACACACGGAAATTACTGAACTGAGGAATATCACATAACTTATTGGTTAGTACTTCCAATGGAAACTTTAAATGGCATGTTTTAGGTGCAAATGTATTTAGCAATATCCTACTAATATGCTCTCATGAGTATCTTTTTCAGATGCTCATTATCTCAGGAAGAGATACAAAAATATACTGGGGATTACAGGAGACGTGAGGGTAGTAAATTACATTTACTGCTAGCTGTCTTTAGGAAAGCAGTTGTGCTATACTCAAAAGAGTTCTGGATTTGCAGGAGGACGATCCAGGCTTGAAGGCTCGGCCGCTTGACTTACTACCTAGGACAGTGCTTGTCAAAATGTCTATGGGGGTAAGGCCAGACACTACCAAACTCTTAGAGGAAAACATAGGCAGAACACTCTATGACATAAATCACAGCAAGATCCTTTTTGACCCAGCTCCTCGAGAAATGGAAATAAAAACAAAAATAAACAAATGGGACCTAATGAAACTTAACAGCTTTTGCACAGCAAAGGAAACCAAAAACAAGACCAAAAGACAACCCTCAGAATGGGAGAAAATATTTGCAAATGAAGCAACTGACAAAGGATTAATCTCCAAGATTTACAAGCAGCTCATGCAGCTCAATAACAAAAAACAACCCAATCCAAAAATGGGCAGAAGACCTAAATAGACATTTCTCCAAAGCAGATATACAGATTGCCAACAAACACATGAAAGAATGCTCAACATCACTAATCATTAGAGAAATGCAAATCAAAACTACAATGAGATATCGTCTCACACCGGTCAGAATGGCCATCATCAAAAAATCTAGAAACAATAAATGCTGGAGAGGGTGTGGAGAAAAGGGAACACTCTTGCACTGTTGGTGGGAATGTAAATTGATACAGCCACTGTGGAGAACAGTATGGAGGTTCCTTAAAAAACTACAAATAGAACTACCATATGACCCAGCAATCCCACTACTGGGCATATACCCTGAGAAAACCATAATTCAAAAAGAGTCATGTACCAAAATGTTCATTGCAGCTCTATTTACAATAGCCAGGACATGGAAGCAACCTAAGTGTCCATCATCAGATGAATGGATAAAGAAGATGTGGCACATATATACAATGGAATATTACTCAGCCATAAAAAGAAACGAAATTGAGCTATTTGTAATGAGGTGGATAGACCTAGAGTCTGTCATACAGAGTGAAGTAAGTCAGAAAGAGAAAGACAAATACCGTATGCTAACACATATATATGGAATTTAAGAAAAAAAAATGTCATGAAGAACCTAGGGGTAAGACAGGAATAAAGACACAGACCTACTAGAGAATGGACTTGAGGATATGGGGAGGGGGAAGGGTAAGCTGTGACAAAGCGAGAGAGAGGCATGGACATATATACACTACCAAACGTAAGGTAGATAGCTAGTGGGAAGCAGCCGCATAGCACAGGGAGATCAGCTCGGTGCTTTGTGACCACCTAGAGGGGTGGGATAGGGAGGGTGGGAGGGAGGGAGACGCAAGAGGGAAGAGATATGGGAACATATGTATATGTATAACTGATTCACTTTGTTATAAAGCAGAAACTAACACACCACTGTAAAGCAATTATACTCCAATAAAGATGTTAAAAAAAAATGTCTATGGGGAGGGACCAGTTTTGTTGGTCGGTTGGTTGATTTACATATTTAAATTTTTAATCCATCACAAACTGATGCTTTCAAAAATATAATAAAAATGCACAACAAATAAAACCCCTTCTTATCATAAGACAAAAAATTATCCTGTCAAATTGTTATGAAGGTATCTAAAAGCTTGTTCTCAATTTCTGTACAATTTCTGCAGATGGGCACCAAGTTTGAGTAGCTGGCATTGGGGGACTCAGCCTTCCTTAGTTTCTTTGCTGACTCAAGTCTCCCTAGGTGGTGTGAGGATTAAGATAATAATAAAGGTATGTATTAATAACAGACTAAAAAGTGCCAACCAAATTTTAAATTATGACTGTCCTCATTAACGATAGCAGTAGTTGAAAATGATGGCAATGGCCAAATACATTATTTTTTCAGTGAAGGGAGATATTAACGTGAACGTATCAAGTCAGAATTCTTAGTGATAACTTCTCTTGGAGTCATTAATTTTCCAAACATAGAATACTTGGCTGACGCACAGGGAGGGAAACGCCACTGAGAGTCAGGAAACTACAACAGAAAGCTCTCGGCTGTGTCCATCTCGCCCGTGGCTGTCTGCCTGGTGACTGGCTGCATGCTTTCCAGGCTGCGGTTTTCCTATCTGGTCTGCAGGACCCAGTTAACTAGACTGGGTTGGAGTCACACAGGGAAATAGCCACCTCTTGGGCACAAGCGAGGTGGTATTTGAACACACACACAAACACACACACACACACACGCAAGCGATCCAAAACCAGCAGGAGAGATCTCCCTGGGTGGTGGGGAGTCACGGTGTCCGTTGCAGCCCTGCCCTTGGAATACCCTTGGCAGTTCTCCCTGCAATGCTACTGGAGGGAGATTCTGATGAAAGAGGGGACTTCACCAGCTGTTGGTAAATATCTGAGGCTCAAACTCGTGTATCAGACTACCTCTGCCACTTCCGCCATCGGCAAGAACGAGGGCGTACCTCTCCACCTTTCCCTCTGTTATTCCACCACCGCCCTGCCAGCTCTCATCTCTTCTTATTCTACATTCACATTGTTTTTTACATCATAAAAGTAATATATACACAAAGTAAAAAATTAAGCAGTACAGAAAGATACAAAATATAAAAATAAAAGATTTTCTCCCCATCTCCCTGCCCTAGGGGTTACCACATTAATGATGATGTGTACCTGCTTCCAAAACACGTTAAGGTCTACAGAAGCATGATATGTACGATCTATCTATCCACCTACCCACTCACGCATACTCACATGTATACATATGCACTACTTTTTCTTTTTTGATAAATGTGACTGTTCTGTAGTTTGGCAACTGGCAACAGTTTTTTCTTCCATACGCTCCTTGACATTCAGATTCTGGTCTGATTTTACCTTCACCCCCCCCCCCCGAACCTCCCCCCCAAGTGGGTGTGAGCCCTTGCTTGCGCTGGTCTTCTCACTCCTTGGTCATGGTCGGATCGCCAAGCCCTCCTCTCCTGCCCTCACCCCTTCCCTCCATTACCTTTCCAGCCTCTGCATGGTCATGGCCAGCGTTTTGTTCAGCTCATCTATCATCCTGCAGCCCGAGGGGTGCATGGGGAGGGAGCCGGTGGTGGCAGGGAGGTGCTGGCTGAGGCTGCCGTACTGCAGCTGGTGCTGGATCTGGGAGGGCAGGACGGTGTGGTGGTGCTGGGCCCCGCCCTGCTGGCCGCTCTTCTGGGCCGCGTAGGACGCCAGGGAGAGGTCTGGCCCCCCCATGGGCATACAGATCATGACTTTCTTTGGAGGTAGCGGAGGCGACAGCTTCACTGGCAGACAAGGCAATTTCACAGGGGCGCCAGGATCTGCGGCAGAAGGAGGGCGAGAGGCAGATGTGAGTTTGGGGGCATCAGAAAAAACGTAGCACACCACAGGTGCCCACCTGGGGACCGTGGTCCTGGAGGCGGGCCCCTGAGATGAAATGCTTCAACCGAAGAACCGGCAGGTGAGCGCCACTCAGCAAGCACCCGCCAGCTCTCACTTCCCGCTCGAAGCACGCTGCCCCCAAGGGCCCTCAGGGACCCAGGTGCTGGCGGCGTGTGTCACACAGCTGCCAGGCTGAAGCTCACCAGCAGGAAGGGGGAATGCGCTCTTCTGCTCATGGAAACCCAAGCACCTTCAAAGAGACCTTTGCTAGGACGCGCGTAACGCCGACAACTGCGCCTCTGTAACGTGGAAATACCCTCTCGGCTGGCGCTTTCTAACAGGCACGGGATTAGAAGCCAGCCCTGGGTTCAAGTCCACTAAGACTGTCTTCCTCCAGAGGTGACTTTAATGCCACCGACCTTAATCCCCTCATGTGGGGATGCTCGTCCCACCGGAGAGGAGGCTTTCTAGGATTCGTGGTCACAGAAAAGGGCTCAGATGCCCCGCGCCGGGCCTCGGCGTGAGCACGGTGGCTGGGCTGACCACTCATGTGGCATCCACGGTGGGCTCTCCCCACCGTAGGGAGGCTCCGACAGGCACTCTGGGGGCCTGATGGCACCTGCACGCACCCCACCCCTTGGTTCCGTGACGGTGGCACTGAAACTTCCCAGAGATGCTCCAAATTAAGGGGGGCTCCAGGTCAGACAGACCAGCCCTCAGGGTGTCTTTGGGATGACCTTGTAGTCCCCTGTCTGGACTTCATATTCCTAAAAATCACCTAGCCCTGGGGACTGCGGGTCCATGGCTGAGTCCTGTGGGCTGTAGGCCACCTGGGAGAAGTCGGGCCAGAGGGCAGTGGCAGGTGGGGCGTGTGTATGACCTCACACCCGCTGTCCATGCCGGGAGCACTGCAGGCTCCTGCCTCTTGGTCTCTGAGGCCTTCGATGTTTTTCCAACTGTATCTGCCTGAGTGCGGCCTTCTCCAGTTTGACAGCCTCAGTCCTGCCAGAATGACATTCTTTTGGCACATATCTGATCCTGTTGCCCTCCAGTTTGAAACCTACCAATGGCCTGGAAATAAAGCCCAACTTCCTGACACATCATCAAGGCCTCTTTGTGCCCCCACTTTATCTCTATAGAGTCTGTGCTGGTTCCCCTGGCTAGAAATAACCTTGCCTGTTGCACCTGAAAAGCTCCTTTTCTCCTGGGACACGTCCTGCTTTCCTCCTGTGGGTTTGACTTCCTTGCTGACCCACGCTCGGTCTCCCTCCTCAGCTAAGTCCCTGGCTGGCCTTTGTCCCTCACGTGCTCAGAAGGGCTGCTGTGTCTCCACTGGTGGCCTCGAGGCTCTTCACCTCCACAGATTTCCTCTCCTGTTTCACAGAGAAGCCCAAGGAGGGCGCTCCAGGCCCCCCCTTCTCTTTGGATCGGCCTTCTTTTTTCCCCATCACCCCAGGTAACCACCCTCACTCCTGAACTGCTGGGTTCCCCAAACCACCTGATGTTTCAAACCCCAGAGCCTTGGTTACCTGCCCTCAGTTCTCTGGTTTGTCTTCTGGGTCAATCCCTACTCTCCCTTCAAGATTCAGCTCAAACGTTACCTCCACTGAGAACCTTCTTGATGGGTTACATCACTCCCCCTATTCTGCAGCCATTGGACCCACTGTGGGCATGTGGTAGGTCGGTGCCAACAACCATGGTGATGGCGATGATGACAGTGACAGATACTGCCAACCCTCCCACCATGAGCCAGACAGTGTTCTAAGTGCTTTTCTTATCTCACCAGCTTATTCTCCTCAACAAGCTAGTGATGGACACACTATGATCTTCTCACTTTTTATAGATGATAGCCCTGGACTCTGAAGACAACTGTACCGTTCCTCCTGTTTACGCAGCTATCTCCTCCCACACAGAGCAAGGACCGTGAATAATTTGCCATTATAGCCTCAGCACCTTGTACAGTGTCCAGCTCACCTAGCAAGAGGCTCAACACGTTTACAGAAAGAGCCGAAGCTGTGACGCTCTGCTATGGGATAAATTCACATGTTGTTCAGAAATAGAAACTCTTAGGCGGGAGCATAAAATTGATGGAAACTTTAGGATCATGCAGTTGTGGGTATGTGGACACTAAACTGCTGATCCTACAGTTGAGATACAGAGAAGCCTAATAATTCCAGGGGGCTGAGAAGACTGCTCCCCTAACAACAAAGTGCGAACCAGTCATAACCAAGGGCTCCCTCCCGGACAGCTCATCCTGTTCCTGTGAGCCTCCAAGCACAGGACACAAGGTCACCATGTTCAGGACCAAAGCAGGCAGTGCTAATTCCAAAGTGGCTGAGATGCAGAAACTCAGCACCCCTGTCTGGGTCCTGTTACTGAAGGGTACACTCCTGTGGCTCTTGGAAGCCATAGCGTAGACCCAGCAAGTACAATGTGTCCTGAAGTGTTAGGGTTTTCATCCAGGGACCCTTAACCCACGACTCCTTCATTTGTGGGTCTGGTTGTCTAAGGCAGTAGGGACTCATTTGCTTGGGCAGAGCCAGGAGGGCAGCATGGAACTGTCTGCCTAAGAAGGGTCAGTGATACACTGATGGATTCCACCCATCTTGCTAAGCTATAACTTTCTGCACACACAGTATTTCTTGCCACTGCTTCCACAGCAAGACTTACTTGGCTTCATCACCAGAAAAATGGACCAAATGGATGCGAGGAATTCTAACAAAACAGGCAAGGAAGCCATGACCAACAGGATCAATTTAGTGGAGGTGGTTCCTTTCATCGTTCTAAGAAACACATGCCAGGGCCCATGGAGAACCCCTTTTTCTCCTTTCCTACCTGCATCTCTCTTCTGGTTGTTTCACTGCACATGGTAACCAATTAAATAGGGGTAGAGAAGGAAAGTGAATCATGTCAAATAATTTTTGGCTCAGTGGATTTGGTACAAACAGAGGAAATGAAGAAAAAGGTTAAAGTCAAGTGAAACTGTTTACTTTCAGTGCATTAGCTCTGCAGCCCCCATCTTTCTACAACATGTGGATAACTGAGGAAAGCCTGGGCAGCTCAGATTGGTAGTACCTTGGCAAGACCTATTTTTATATTCTTATGACATTTTTTTTTTTTTGCGGTACACGGGCCTCTCACTGTTGCGGCCTCTCCCGCTGCGGAGCAACAGGCTCCGGACACCGGGTTCCGGACGCGCAGGCTCAGCGGCCATGGCTCACGGGCCCAGCCGCTCCGCCACATGTGGGATCTTCCCGGACCGGGGCACGAACCCGTGTCCCCTGCATCGGCAGGCGGAGTCTCAAGCGCTGCGCCACCAGGGAAGCCCCTATGACATTTTAATACCAAGTCGTTCCTCATAACAGATCTGGAAGCAGGATTCGGAACCAGCCGCACGTGATCTGCTATTCTGCGTTTCTGGCTCTTCGTCTAACTCTCTCAAACTTCTGTGCTCTCTGCCCCTCTGACCACTACACCGGCCTGGGACCTCAGCTCCTTTGACTGTGTTGACAACTGGGTCCCAGCCCTTTAATCCATCCCCATCCTGTACCAAACGTCTCCCTACAACACACGTCATGCCTGAAGTCTCCCAACGGCTCCAGCAAACACTGCAAGTCCAAGGGCAACACTCCGGGGCCGTCCCTGTCCCACTCCACCAGGTGCCTCTCACTCCGGTTCGTCCTGTTCGGCCAGTTTTCACACAGGGTTTCCCAATAACCATGCTCATCCCTCCTCCCGGCCTTATCTGCTACTCCCTGATGAACAAAACTGCACTCACCCTTCAGAGCAAAACTGAAGACCATATTCCCCATCAACTTCGGCAGGAGAGGCAAATTCCTGGCCCTCACTTTCAAAGATTCAGATTCAGTAGGTTTACAGTGAGGCCCAGGGATCTGCCTTGTAAATAAGCCTCCAGATCACTCTGACCTAGGTGGACACCGCACTTGAAGAAAGTGCCACAAGTTATAGGACGGAGAAGCACAACATCATTACCAAAATTTGTGCTACTAGAAATAGAAGATAAACTATAAAATCACATTCATTTAGCTCTGTTAGCATCAGCAAATTGCTTAATCTGTTTGGCGTTCAGTTTTCCAATTTGTGAAATGGTGACGAATTAATATATCACGCGATTCATGTGAAAATTAAATAAGTACATAAACTGGGCTGCACAGTGCCTGACACTTGGCTCCTCAATAAACAGTAACTATAATTCTTGTTGCCATCATTGTCATCATTGCTGCACTGCTTCCTGAGGAAGCCCATCCGTCCTCCCCAAGGTTGGTTTAGGAGCTCAGCACTGAGCTCTCGCGGCCCCCGATTTCCCTTTACCACAGCATTTCATAGACGGTGGATTTAATCCATCTCACTTTTCTTGACTTGTTGCTAATTTTTATTTGCAGTAGGTGGACCTGATGTGTTAATTAAGTCCTACTGGGTGGAGCCGTTTCCTCATCTGTTCACCAGCAGGGCCTAGTGCAGGGTAGATGTTCCGTAAACGTTTGCTGATTTTCCTTCTCATCATGTCTTTAGAGCAGCGGGAAAAGGTAGAACTTAGGCAGCAGTTTCTCCTACACAAAGGGTCTGCTAATCAAAGAAAGTGTGGTTCATGGACTAAAAGCTGTGGCAGAACCTCTTGGGAGGAAATGCAGAGTCTCAGGGCCCAGCCCAGACCTTCTGACTCAGAATCTGCATCATGACAAGGTCCCCAGGCGACTCAGTACACAATCAAGTCGAGAACCATCCTCTAAGAGCCACCACTTTGTGAAGAGGCTGCTCCCTCCATCGGCAAAATGACAAGTGCCCAGGGCCTCCTGGAGGACAGGCAGCCTCGTGCTTGCTCTCTGAGGGCTGGGCGGGGCCTGCTAGAGGCTTCTGCTGCAGGCTGAGGGTACAAATGGTCTGGAGAAGTCACCACGAGCTTAGAACTCAGAAGAGTTGGAGTTCTGCGGAGCACAGGCTCCGGACGCGCAGGCTCAGCAGCCATGGCTCACGGGCCCAGCCGCTCCGCGGCATGTGGGATCTTCCCGGACCGGGGCACGAACCCGTGTCTCCTGCATCGGCAGGCGGACTCTCAACCACTGCACCACCAGGGAAGCCCGAAGAGTTGGAGTTTAATCTCAGCTCTAAGACCAATAAGCCCTGTAGCTCTGCCTGACATTTATCCTCCCTGAGCTTCAGTTTTCCCATGTCTAGAAAGGCAGCACTGCCCACTTTATAGGCCTGTTATGAGAAGTGAACAGATTATCATCTACACAACCTCCGTGTAAGGGGATAAGTGGGCTGAAATACAGCCTGAGGTCTGGCTTTGAGTCACCCAAGAAGAAGGGGCAGCTTTGTGTAATTCATTTCGCCAAAGGGCACCTTTTTATAATTTTATAAAATCCCCAAACAAGTTAGCAGAGGGCCTGAGTATAAAATACCCACAGTAGGTGGTGGTGTGATGAACTGGGAGATTGGGATTGACATGTATACACTGATGTGTATTAAATGGATGACTAATAAGAACCTGCTGTATAAAAAAAGAAATTAAATTAAAAAAAAAAACCAAACTCCAGTAGAGTCCTTGATATGCAACAGGAGTTCAACAAATGTAGTCTTAATTCATTCTGAAATAATAATAATATGATATATTCCGGGCTTCTCCCACAGGTCATTGTGAGGGTCAGACAAGATAATGTGGCCATGCTTTGTAAACTGCAAAGTGCGACATACATCTGCAGCGTTACAAACAGGACTCTTGGTATCCCTGTGAGAGTCTACCTCACCTGATGCTTCCCAGCCTGGGAGGGAGAGACAGCAGCTGAGAAATCAACACAGTGTGTGGTGGTTCCATTGTTAGTAAGTGGGTGAAAAAAACCTGGTGAAAGTGAATCAAGTAGCAGAGAGAGCAAAGAGGCTTCCGAGGCACCGTCCTAGGAGTCTTCCACGTTTGCAACACGGCGCTGCGGAAAGGGAAAAAGGCAAAGGTTGTCCAGGCTTCAGCGCGCCGTTCCGACGCACACGGTCCTGCATCAGTACTGAGAGCTGCTGGAGAAAGATGCAGAGCCAGGAGTCAGAAAACCTGGATTCTCTGGGATTAATTAGCTAAGCTAATTAATTAAGCTAATTAGCTAAGAAATTTAGCTAAGCTTCTTGGGACCCAGGTACTTTTACCTCTAAAAATCCAGGGATTAAAAATGCCTTCTTGGGCTTCCCTGCTGGCGCAGTGGTTGAGAGTCCGCCTGCCGATGCAGGGGACGCGGGTTCGTGCCCCGGTCTGGGAAGATCCCACGTGCCGCGGAGCGGCTGGGCCCGTGAGCCACGGCCGCTGAGCCTGCGCGTCCGGAGCCTGTGCTCCGCAACGGGAGAGGCCACAGCAGTGAGAGGCCCGCGTACCGCAAAAAAAAAAAAAAAAAAAAAAAAAAAAATGCCTTCTTTACCTTGAGAGCACCTCCCTGAATACAATACTTTGCCCCTCTCTGATGCACGACATTTATGGATTATGGGAGGACACACACCGCCTCATGCATTTATAACGATAGTGGCTGCTCCTGCTGGGGCACACACAAAGCTCTCTGCTTGCTGACTTAGAAATGGAGGAGCCTTTGGCAGCCAGACTGATCGAGATGCAGTATATTCATAAAACTGTCTCTGCCGATGGAGTGGAAAGAGCAAAAACAACCAGTTCCAGAGAACAAGAAAAATAAACCCAAACTACGTCACAGAGCCACAAAGGCCAAGGGGGCTATATTTCCAAGCCTGACACACCTCTGGCTTAGGACTTCACACAAGAAAGTGAAAACCCCCGATTACTTTTGTAGTTGAGACTGGTGCCAGAGGACTGTAGTCTATACACTGAATGAGTCTGGGCTAAACGAATACACCCCTAGCCTCTCTCCTCACTTTTTAAGTTAACAACAGCTGGAGAAGCTGGAGAAGCATTTATAACTTTATAACAGACGATTCAGATACACTTGCCAATGATAGTAGCACTTAACGTCTTAATGAACAAAAGTGTTGTAAGAATTTCTCAGTCATTTGCCACCTGGTTCTAGTGGGTTAGAATCTCTGATCTCCTTTCATAGATACAGGCATCCATCCAAGGACATGAAGAGTCTGTAAGAAGTGTACTTAGAACTTAAATAAGAGTCCAGTACCACGAAACCACAGAATCAGATTCTCCTGGCCATAAGAAAGGTGCTTATAGGAGCCCCACCAATCACTTTGGGCCATCCTGGGGATTTTAAGGTAGTCTGGCCTTTTTTTTTTTTTTTTTTTTGGCCAGATGCCTGGAAAGGCAAAAATATGTTGACTGATGCCTCGTGGTGAAAGCGCTAGAAGAGTATCAAGTGATTTGTATTCAATGCCCTCAGCCTGGCTTGCTCTCCTAAGCCAGCCCAGCACACGGAAACCTCAGCAAACACCTGACGTTGCAGGGATTGTGTCCTGAGACCTTCCAGAATCTTAAAATGAGGGCCGTGATCATATACGCATCACCAGCACCTGACTGTTTCAGAGCCACTTTCCACAAAGACACATTTTTGTTTTTAAATGGACCCTTCCCAAGGCCACCTGGGGAGATGACAGCAAGTAGGGAAGTGAGTGCCTCCCTGAGATGGTGACACGGGGCAGTGGAGGCGTGGCTCACCAGCTAACTGGGTCACTTGGGCCTGTCAGCTCTGCCACAACTACATTCGATTTTGTAAAAGTCAAACTACACCTTATTCATTGTCGGGAAACTGCTCTCAAAGAGTCAAAACTGCAGATGTCTCTATAATCACAAGAACAAACACCTGTTCATAAGATCAGTATTTTGTTAGACATTGTGTCATTGATAAAAACACATTCTATCGTTTATTTCTGCAGCAATGCAGACTAGTGTCAGTGCTCCCAGGGAGACCAGGCAAGGAGATGGCCAGGCAATTGACAACTGGGTGGCTGAACCCGAGCCTTCCACGAGACAGGTGTAAAGGCAGGCAAGAAGGTCCAGAATGGGCAATGGAGAGGAGTCTGGATTGGACGGTGCCCACCAGGGAGGACTGCTATCTTGAGCATGCAGGCAAAAGCTGAGAGTGAGTCAAATCAAAATCACAAAGTCATGGAGGCAAACATACACATGCTCGCCTGGTCTCAGAACACGGGAACCAGGGGATCTATCTGTGAACTTTTAAGCAGTAAATTTAGATCACATACAATGAAATCCTACTTAGAGCATATCTCGATTAAGAGGTAGTACATTCATGGTGAAGGTCTCAAGAAGTTCAAGCTAGATCCATAAATCTTTTTTTTTTTAGTCTTAATTTATTACTTATTTATTTTTGGCTGTATCGAGTCTTCATTGTGGCGAGCGGGGGCTACTCTTCCTTGCGATGAGCAGGCTTCTCATTGCGGTGGCTTCTCTTGTTGTGAAGCACGGGCTCTAGGCGCATGGGTTTCAGTAGTTGCAGCACTCGGGCTCAGTAGTTGCAGCATGTGGGCCCTAGAGAGGATTCTTTCTTTTTTCTTTTTTTAAAATGTCTTATGTTACTTTATTTTATTTTTTTGGCTGCGTCGGGTCTTCGTTGCAGTGCGCGGGCTTCTCTCTAGTTGTGGTGTGCGGGTTTTTCTCTTCTCTAGTTGTGGTGCGTGGGCTCCAGAGGATGTGGGCTCTCTAGTTGTGGCGCACAGACTTTTCTCTAGTTGTGGCACGCAGGCTTTTCTTTTCTCTACTTGTGGTGCACGGGCTCCAGAACACGTGGGCTCTGTAGTTGTGGCACGTGGGCTCCAGAGCACCTGGGCTCTGTAGTTTGTGGCACACAGGGTCTAGTTGAGGCGCACAAGCTCAGTAGTTGTGGTGCGCAGGCTTAGTTGCCCCACGGCATGTGGGATCTTAGTTCCCCGACCACAAATCGAACCCGCGTCCCCTGCACTGGAAGGCAGATTCTTCACCACTGCACCACCAGGGAAGTCCCTAGATCCATAAATCTCATAAAGGCAAATGAGGACAACTACAGTTCATCTCTAACCCTACATCCATCTGATGCACGATATTTATTCACTGTCAGAGGACACACTCAGATTTCTTATATTTATACTGATGGTGGTAGCTGGTCTAACCATCTGCAGGGTATCCCCATATCCCCATGAAATTCCGAGTGTACTCCCTGACACGTAAGGCTGGACCACAGGTTTGCCCGATGGATGACTGACATGTTCTAACTGCTACGCTTACGGGAAGTTGCTTTTCTACCTAGGTTATCATGTTTCCTTCAGACACCACAGAACCCACAAGAATCAGATTTCATTTTTAGCAGCACTCAGAGCCCGAGAACAATGTGCACAGCTTCTCCTAAAGAAGCAAGTGTCCTGCCAAGAACTCATGGGCAAATGACCATCCAGCTCCTCCTTCAATGCCTCTGCAGTGGGGCTCTATGCCTCTCATGGCCTCCTGTCCTGCTGCAGAACAGCACTAGCTAAGGACACAGCAGGGAACAAGGCAGGCTAAATCCCCACCCCCGGGGAATCTTACCCCTTGGACACTGAACCAATGTCCAAGAGGAAGAGCCAAGGGCAGCCCCAGTTACATTCATCCATCCAGTTGTAAATCCATCCAACAGCAGTAGCATCCATCTTATCCAAACATCAAGGAGACAGGCTTGGCTGAAATCAAGCAAATGCTGCTAAAAGTCCACAAAAGATGCCCTCTTCCTCCTCCGAAGTTAAATCCCTCGTTGTGGCTTTCAAGGTTCTCCAGTTACCCTCAACCCACGGCTGGCCTGATCTTTCTTGACTTCCCTACAGGAATCCCACATCCCTGCCAAGCTGCGCTGTTTGCTATGCCTTGAACATGCTATCTATGCCTTGCATGCATGTGCCTCTGTGAGCCCTGCTTCCCATTTCCTGGAAAGCTCCTCACCCACATCCCTACTAGTTTTGCTTATCTTTATGGCCTGTCTTAAACATACATCCTCCTCCATGATGCTTTTCCTGATTCCTCCCAAAGGATTTGATCTCTTACCATTTGAATTTCTTTAGAACCATGTTTATACATCTTCACATTAAACATTTTCTGTAGCTTACAACCACCTACAACTCTGACAAGAAAACACTTTGTAAATGATATCAGGGCTGGAAGAGCACTTTGCTCATAGTGCAAAAATATACACAATATATAAGTGCCATTCAGCCTTACAAAGGAAGGAAATCCTGCCACATGCCACAACATGCATGAACCTTAAGGACATTACGCTAAGTGAAAAAAGCCAGCCACAAAAAAGACAAATACTGTATGATTCCATTTATATGAGGTACCCAGAGCAGTCAAATTCATAGAAACAAGGAGTAAAATGGAGGTTCCCAGGGGCTAAGCGGAGATGAAAGAGAAAGGGGTGTTTTTAATAGGCAGAATTTCAATTTTGCAAGGTGAAAAAGTTCTAGAAATCTGTTGCACAATGTGATTATACATAACATTACTGACTGTACATTTTAAAATGGTTAAGGTGGCAAATTTTATATTATGTATTTTTACCAGAAAACGAAAAGTGCCAAGTGAATTAAATCTCCAACCTAACAGCGCTCCAAAAAAAGAAAGGTATTTTGTTGCAATCTTTGCCTTGATCATAGATGTCAGAGCAGAAAGCATCCTTTTAATCACGTTTTAATCCACAGTCCTTAGATGCACTAAGAAAAGAATTTCTGCATTTTGAGAAAAGAAAATCAAGACCGGAATACTACGGAGAAATGGGTATAAAAAGTAAATTCAGGCAAATTTCCCATTCCTTCAAAATAGCAGTTATCAAGAGATTGTGAACCTTAAACCTCTTTATGAGGCCTCTGGGTTACGATTCATTTTTTCCGTTTAAAAGCACAGATGAGGTCCAGGGTCTCAATGGTCTAAATCCTCAGTTTTCCTGCACTTTCTGAGTAGAATACCAGGAGGGAAGGCAAGGACAGAGACAAAAGTAGTTAGATGATTTTGGAGGGTTGGAGAGGAAGCTGAAAGAGGAGAACAAAGAGGGTGGGGTGGGATATATTGGGGAGAAATGGGGACAGAGAAACCTAATGAAATTACAGATCAGAATGTGGGTATAGAACAGCTCACTGTAGACACTGTCCTCAAAACTAGAGAGACAGCTCTAAATAGAAATACTGGTTTTACCTTGACAAGCTCTGCATAGAGGATTCTCATTAGACACATGCTGGGGCTGAAAAAATACCACGGGGCATGGCTGCTGTCTGGCAGGGAAGTCTGCAGTTGCAAATACGTCATGACATTGAAACTAGCAATCAACCAGTTCTGATAATACAGTAAAGCTTCCCTGTATTTCAGGTTGTAAAGACAGTGCAACTATACCCTGGGCCCATCCACATTAGCAGAAGGACTTGTTTCTAAGGATCAGCAAGAGTTCCCTTTCTTTGCTGAGCTGTCGGTTTCTAACTGTGCTCAAGTGCTTCCCATGTGATCGGCCCCGTTCTTGATTCTTAGACTGTCTCTTTCTAGCATGTTCTTTGAAACTCTTTATAATCGAGTGCCTTAAGAACATTACTTATTTTCGAAAGACTGGACAGTTTTTTTGTCTTTGAGTTATACAAACAAAGCAGATTTTCTAATTTCTTAAACACATTAAAAACCAAAGAGAAAATAAAAAAGCAAACCAAAAGAAAAAATAAATCAACAAAACCCAAAGAAAACTAATGATTCCGTTGTTATGAATTTTAAGAATAGGTATCTTAGTAGAGATGGTATAAGCTAATGGTTAAGAGGAGGGCTCTGGGGTAAAACAAAATGGGTAGAGTCTGTCTCTGGACTTACTAGCTACATCACCGTGACTGAGTAATTTAACTTCTCTGAATTTCATTCTCCCCCTCTATGAAAAGGAAGGAATAAAGAAAATAGTATCCACCTCATAGGACTAAACGGTACACTGTAAATTTCTCCCAAAACGGCAGCTGCCATTATTACCCAAGTGTGACTGTCAGACTGTGAAGCTCAGCTATCACAGAAGTTGATTATCCTTCCTTCCAATGGCACTTGTGGGGTACCTAATCACAGGTACCTTATGCAGAAGGGCTGGATTATTCACGCAATGTTTAACATTTGACTCCTGGAGCCAGGATGGCTGGAGAGGTGATTGATGGAGACTTAGAAAAGTAGGAGACAGTATCTTTGGCTTCCGCTACCCTTTTCCTCTGGGGTCAGCCATTATTCCAAGAAGGATGCGTTATTTTATTTTATTTTTTTTTTGCGGTACGCGGGCCTCTCACCGCCGTGGCCTCTCCCGTCGCGGAGCACAGGCTCCGGACGCGCACGCTCAGCGGCCACGGCTCACGGGCGCAGCCACTCCGCGGCACGTGGGATCCTCCCGGACCGGGGCACGAACCCGCGTCCCCTGCATCGGCAGGCGGACTCCCAACCACTGCACCACCAGGGAAGCCCAAGGATGCATTTTGAGAATCATTATCTCAGACCATATTCGTTATGCAACCAGCTCTGCTGGGCACCGCCCTTCCGGAATGGAAGGGAAGCTGACACCCAACAACTCCTGACCCTGTGATACAGGCCGCTGTGCATACTGATGTTGGAGATAAGAAGGATGAAGATGACGAGAAGAGAAGAGGAGTTTGGGACAGCAAGAGGGCTTCCCTCTATCCGGCTAAAGAACAGAGAAAACGCATAAGGCAAATAGTCTCCAAGTTAATTATGATTTTCCTGATCAAATGGAAGCAAATGCCAAAGCAGAGATATTTCTGCGTATCTTTCCCTGATCGTGCACCCAGAGGTAGCCTCCGCCCAGGCTCACGCTTCCTCCAGTATCTACTGGACCAGTAACCACTGTCACTCTCTACCAGCCACGCTCGGTGCCTTTCAAGTTGTTGTCTGTTTCCTTTCAAAAATGTCAACGGAACGACGGACACTGAGAACATGCTAAAACTCTCAAGTCTCAACTTAAGAGTTCTAGAATTCTCAGCTTATTAATTCCTGCTCACATGGCCCAGGTGCCTCTAATGAGTAAGAGAACAGGGTTAATGGGGCTGCCTCATGGTGACGCAGATTCATTATGACTGACTGTTGACTTACAAAAATTAAGCAAGTCTAATGGAGTTTAAACCCAAAAGGGAAGCACCACACTCACAGTTCACACACCCCTGTACCTGTCTTGCCTTCCTCATATTTAAGAGGCTACCAGGTGCAATATGGTAAAGACCATCAGCTTTTATGTATTTTTATCCATTTGACCCAAGCTCTATGGAGGTGGGATGTACAGATAATAGATAAAACCCGCTCTCTTGGGGAAAGAACAACGGAAGCTGGAGAGACTGGGCTAACAGAGCAAGAGAGGCCTGCGGATACCAGGCCACCCAAGTTCTGGGCTCATGGCTGAAGGTGACATGTGCGTCTATTAATTGGGTAACTGGATACATCAGATTTAATGTTAGTTTAAAAAAATGCTGTCAATTCTTCTTTTAAAATGTCTTGTCTACTGGTCCATTCCCTCTCTTCCCACTGCCATCAGTCAGATGCTTTGAGCTTCTATTTCCACAACTGGAGCGGCCTCTTAAAGTGCCTCCCTGCCTCAAATTGTTTGATTTAATTCAACTAGTGATTTTGGAGAACGAGACACGGGGCAGGCCTCGGCGGCTTCTCTGCTGGGCCTTCAACCTTTCCCTCTTCCTGTTCATTCTACACAGTGACCCAGGAGTATACCTTAAAGTCTAGTTTTCATCATACCACCCACTCCCCAGCTCAAAAACCTCCGAAAGGCTCTCCAGTGCCACGGGAATAAAATCTAAATGCTCACATGCCCTACCTGGTGAACGCTCTCTCTCAATACACCCCAAGACGGACCCGCCACCCCAGCTCGGCCTCCTTGTCACCGGCCCGAAGCATGGCCACCTCTGAGCCTTTGTGCAGGTCTTCTTTTCTGGAATGTTCTTTCCTCATTCTCTATAAAAGTCCTTCATGCTTTAAGGGTGGGCTCAAGTTTCAGGCTCTCCTGGAATCCTTCTATCAGACTGTGCTGAACTGCAAGTATTACACCCAACAGTAGTTATTCTGGTGCTCTATTTTTGGATATTTAAAATGTATATTCATATCCGCATATATATATCATATACATATACATTGAACCCTCATGTATTTGTACCCACTTCGACACCTAGCAGAGTATTCTGCCTAGAGTTAGATGTGCTGAATAAATACGTACTATATGCAGGAGTTTGTTTTTCAACACTTAATCTTTCTCAAGGGAAATCTGGCATCTAAGTCTTAAAACGTACATAGCCCTTAAAAACGTACATAATTTATTTCTAGAATTAGAACTAGCAATTCTCATACCAGGAATAAGTGAGGGAGAACTCAGAGATGCTTATAAAAATACATGCACACTGTTGAGATGTTGCGTTTTTTACAATAAGGAAGACGGAAACCTCTTAAGGGGTCCATCATGTAAATCGGGATCCCCGCCACGTAGCTAACAAAATCGCATTGTGGGATATTTACTAACATGAGAACCAGTTCATAAGTCATCACTGAGAGCAAAAAGCAGGTGATAAAAGAAAATGTACAGTAGTATTTGACTTTTATTAGATAAATGATAGATGGACAGTGGTTATGTCTTAGAGGGAGGCTTACAAGGGCTTTTTTTCCTTTGTGGTTTTCTATGCATTTAAATTTGGGGGCACTAAAGTGTTACTAATGTGTTGAACGGTTCCTTTAGAAGGAAATTTGCTCTTCTGAACCACAAACCCTGACTTGGATGGATGTGTACATTGATAGAGGAGCTTGACACAAACTTATATTTGAATTGTAACCTAGTAAAACTCAGTGCCATGTGAGAGACATCCTGCCACCGTGGAAACAACATTCATTGAACCAGGACCTGGGAAACACAGGGTCTAACAGTGGCTCTCCTGCAGAATTCCTGCCAGCCCTGGAAAAGTCACTTATTTTCTTGAACCTCAGGTTTTTAATGACAAAACAGGTGAATATTCTTTCATCCCCATCCCATCTTACAAAAGTATATAGAGATCAATTAGAGACTATTTATAAAAATGGCAAACATATTGTAAAAAAGGCAGTCGATCAGTATCAGGTGAGATTACTATCAAGGTTGGAGAAACACCCCTCTGAAATCTTGAATCTCTGATTACACCACAACCTTCAATCACAAAGTCATGACCGATTCGTGTGCTAATGTGCGGTGAAGTGCAATTTCACTAAATGCTCAATTTAATAACTGTGGGTGCATTTGTTAAATAACACTTGAACAATGAAAATATAAAATCATTTCAGGTTATTACAAGATACTGAATATAGTCCCCTGTGCTATATACAGTAAATCTTTGTCATGTATCTATTTCGCATATAGTAGTTTGTATCTGTTAATCCCGATTATAATCTGAAAGAAATATATAACTGAGTCACTTTGCTGTATATCTGAAACTAACACAATATTGTAAATCAACTATATTTCAATTTTTAAAAAGTTATTTTAGGACAACATTCCTCAGCTTGCTCTTCTCTAAAAGCATTTCCCACAATACTCTGCAAATTACTGTCTTTGCTTCCCCGCCCCCCCCCCCAACAAAGAGAACAGCACAGACATAAATTTTGATGGAAGAAATACACTGGGCTTCAGATGAATTATTTAACGACAAAATATTTAAAGCTTTGGCAAACTCATTATGAAGGGAGCAGGCGCTACGCTTTATCTCTGCAAAGATTTTGATGGTGAATCTAACTCACCTACATGGGCAAGTAATCTTTACTTAGCCACATAAATGCCAATGTACACGTTTACAAACGCACACAACTGCAGCCTCTTAGCCTATGTCTGGCAGGTGTATATCGCATGCTTCTGGACACGAACACACAAACCCAGGTCACGACGGCATGTACCAAGACACACACAGAAACCCTCAAATGTCCCACAGAGCGACCCGGCCAAAGAGGTGCATCGGGCCCCAGAGAAAAAGAAAAAGCACAAGAAAGGATCCCTTGAAGGGAAGGCACGGCTGCGGGTCCCCAGAAGACACCTTGACTCACCTGTTAAGTGGTTGGCAATCCTGGCAGTGGGTTTGGGAGGCAGGGCAGGGGGCTGCTTGAGGAGAGACAGCTGCTTCACTGGGGTCTCCGCATGGTCTCCAGGGAAAGCAGCAGGTTTTTTGGGGGGCAGGAGCAGGACGGATTTGGCTGAAGGATCTTGGGGCAGGACTCCAGACTCACTGGCAGAGGGACTCTCTTCAGACACTGAGGGGACAACCACATGACACACAGCGACATTACACAAACGCAGAGCAGGTGCGGCCGGCGGAAGCCGGGGGGCACACAGGACAGGCTTAGCGACACAGCAGAGCACCGACTGACCCAGGCTGTCAAAGTGGGGTGTTAAAGAGAGGATGCCAGGAATCCAATAAAGCCATGGTGAGGGTGGGGGAAGCAGCAGGGAGGGAGAGACAGAAAACAGAGAGAGCTGGAAGGATGCAGAGGGGGAAGGAGGAAAAGGACACTTCCTCAAACCATCCAAAGCTTCATCCCTTCAACCTCGGTGTTTATAATGCAAATTCTACGGGTGCTCCAAGATGTGACTCATGGCACCACTGCGACAACCGACAGACGGCAGGTGTAGTGGATCAAGGACCAGGAGCCCCCTCTGAACCACACCAGCACCAAACGCCGGCATCTTCCTTTGGGCCTATTTGCCCTTTGCTGGGAAGGAATTGAGAATGCATTCCAGGGTCTTGTTTTTGCCTGCTGGGTCTCCTTGTGTCCCTGCTCCCCGGGTGTGAGGACAGCCTAGAGGCTGACACTGGGCAGGTGATCCCCACATGCCTGTGGCAGCGGCTGCTCCTCCAGGTTTGGGGCCATCCGAGCTGGGCAGCAGCATCCAGGGGGTGCTCTGCAGTTTTAGGGGCACCTTCCTGCCCCTGCCAGCTCCGATACACCTGGATGAGGTGAAGGATGCTCCAAATCAACACCCTTTTCACTTTCCACCTTCCTTTCTCCTGCACTCGCCAGACGCATGGTTTTCTGGTTTTGATTCTGCCCATTTCTCATTGCTCTGCCCCGGGCCTGCTTTTTCCTCTCCCGCATGGCGGGGCGGGCGGAGGGCGGGGGGACCAGGACCGGCTCCAGTTAAGAGCTGTCACGGGTGGTAGCACAGGCTCTCCTACCATGCTGGCAACCCGGCCAATGACAAAATGAGACTGTGCGACTTCCCCGGGATGACAGGTCTCACTACAGCAAATCACATCCATCTGATCCCAATGTCACAAGGAAGGCTGGGAAGAAGTCTCAACTGACCGCTTTAGCTGGAACGATCTCCCCAGCTTGGGGAGGAGGAGGGAAATGCAACTCAGATGCATATCTCCCCCCCCACCCCCATCACTGCTACAGGAAGAAAGCCTCCCCTGCCCTCTACCTTCTCCCCACTCTGGGTAGCAGTGTTTCCGGCAGTCAAAGCCCTGTACACAATCCTCAGGAGAACCAGGTTCTCCCCTGTCTCAGGGGACACTGTTATCATCAGTGCTGGACACACCAATGGAGCAGCGACTCGCTGGGTCCCGAAGTGAAGCATGGCGCTGACCCTGAAACGCCATCCTGCTCGCCTCCCGTCTGAGTTCCGTGACGCAGACTTTGCACACGGTGCGGGGGAGGCCATGGCCTCCTTCCCAGACTCCAGATATTCCCAGAGGCCCCACCCCCCCAGGCTTGTCTCCTGACAGCAAGGACCTCTCCTTACTGGCTGTCGGGAGGGTGCCGTCTTTTGACTAATGAGGACCACTCTGCAAACCTTGCGAGGGAGTGAGGATCGGCCACTCAGAGGGCTTCGGACCAAAGAGGGAGTGACAGGCGGCATCAAAATGATCTGTCAGCAGGATACCGGTAAATTGTAGACAATTAACACATTAATTGATTTTATATAGTAAATTGGTACAATTTACTAAACTGATATAACTATTAACTGGTATATTGGGATTAGGATTCAAAGGCATACCAGGGCCTTGTGACCAGGTGGACTTAGACAGGTACCCTACAGAAGCACAGGACTCTCTAGCTTTATCTTAAATGAGGGTTAGAAAACAGACATTTTAAATCATCAGTATTACAAGACAAGACATATCTTCTCTAAAGAGATTAAGATTATAAAAGTGTTTTTAAAGACTGTAGAAAAATAAATGGACACATCCTCCATATTTTTACACTCAGCATGTACTACCTGGTCACTTTCATCCCCATTTCCAGGAGATCCTTATGTTCAGGGTGGTTCAAAATAGAAGCCAAAGTCCAGCCAGGCTGAAGGCCCCTAACACCGCATGCTGGGGACCAGTTCCATGTCTACCAGGGGCATTACCTGTCCCATCCATGATGTCGGAAGGTTGGAGCACCTCGTATGAGCAGGGATCCCTGGGCATCGGGACTGGCTCCATCTCGGACAGGGCGGGCAGAGATAGCTGGCTGGAGCTCAGGGACTGCCCGTTTTCCAGGGAGTCATCTTCATTCGATATGGAGAGCTCCCCGTCTGTCAGAGCGAGGAGATCGCAGAGTTAGACCACGCCTGCCTTCCAGGCAAGGGTGACACTTACAGCCTGCTACATGAGTCTAGATGCTTTTGTACAATCTGTATCAAGGCCAGTATGGAAAGTCTACACTTGTTCTTTTGCTTTTAAGGCATCTAACCACCAGGGCGACAATTTCCAGTGATCTTCAGCAATATGCCTGTTTTCTCTCCATTCTAACTATCGACAGATGAATGGATAAAGAAGATATGGTACATATATACAACGCAATATTACTCAATCGTAAAAAAGAATGAAATAATGCCATTTGCAGCAACATGGATGGACCTAGAGATTATCGTACTAAGTGAAGTAAGTCAGACAGAGAAAGGCAAATATGATACTGCTTATATGTAAAATCTAAAAAAAAAGCTATGAATGAACTTATTTACAGAGACTCACAGACACAGAACACAAACTTGTGGTTACCAAAGGGGAAAGGGGGTGGGGAGGGATAAATCAGGATTTATATATACACACTACCACATATAAAGTAGATAGACAACAAGCACCTACTGTATAGTGCAGGGAACTAGTCTCAATATTTTGTAATAACCTATAAGGGAAAAGAATCTGAAAAAGAATATATATGTGTGTGTGTATATATGTGTACATACATATATAAAAACGTGTGTACACATATATGTGTGTACACACATATATAAGAATATATATGTGTGTGTGTGTATATATACACACACACACAAACACACATATATATGTATAATTGAATCACTGTGCTGTACACACCCGAAACTAACATGATATCGTAAATCAACTCTACTCCAATTTTTACAAATTTAAAACTTTGTAAAAATCATTATCTACCATATTTTCTATGTGTTTTTTAAATGAAAATGAAAATAAATTTTTCCTCATAATTTTTGAAAACTTGGAAAACCTGAGCAGGACTCAGAGATTGGAAAAGCAGGTCAGGAATTCCTACTTCGAAGAGCAAAGGGCTTCAAGCACTCAACAAGCACCAGGACACGCTACCCCAAGGCCCTAGGAAAAACTCACCCTGTCTTCTCTTTATCTCTGCGCACATCCAATTTCTCTAAATGTTTAGGAGGGCTCTAAGCTCCAGCCGAGGGGCTGCAGCAGCTCAAAGACCCTGGGAGATGCCAGGATTCTCCCAGTGCCCACCAGTGATCCTGCCGGGCGGGGTGCAGACTTTGACCTCGCTCAAAGAGGGGCAGCTAGTTAACACCATGGTGGAGGATCACAGGCTCCCGCACAATGGCCGTTTGTCAAATCAAAATTCCCCCTGTGTGATTTCATCCTAGCCCAGGGGAGTCCTAGATAACTAGACATTAAAGTCAGATTAATTTTTAAAGAGGACTGAAAGCTATTCCAGTCAGATGAATAAATATCCAGACGAAAGACTCTAAGTTATGCTTCGGTAGAAACACAGAAGCCAGCAAAGCAATAACCTGCCTTAAAATGGGAAGATGGATAATTTACTTGTAGAAATAAAACAGTAAAATGACTCCAGGGTTAATCTTGGATAAATAATCCTTTCCTTTTGCTATGTTCCTCCCAAGGCTTTAATTTTATACACAGTGATAAGAAGGCTGCAAAAGATTCCTCTGCCCACCCCCTTTGCCCCCAATTAGAATTGGCCTGATGAAATGTATGTTCAACAGAGCAATTTACAAACCAACAGGCTTTAGATAGCATATGGCTCAAGGACATATGATATTTGACCTGAATTTTTTTTTTTTTTTTTGCTTGTGTTGCGTATTCTGTGTTTTGTCAGAGCCAATCACTGCCGTTATTTTCCTCCTTTAAGTTGAAATTTAAGGAAGAAAGAGGATTCAAGAGCACAGAACTTTATAATTCAAAAGTAGCCACAATTTTATTCAAACTCCAGGGGGTCTTTTTTTTTTCTCTCTCTCTCCATAGGATAGTGGCCGAAGCATCCAAGAACCTCATGTCCACACAAAGCCTGGGGATTGTATTCCCGTGTCCCCTGCATCGGCAGGCGGACTCTCAGCCACTGCGCCACCAGGGAAGCCCTGACCTGAATTTTTTATAAACACAGAAAAAATATACATATAATGGACACCAAAAAGTCATCTGAAGCAGACAATATAAAGCACTGACTCTTGAAGATTGTGGGGTTTTTTCCCTTCTTTTCACTTGGCCTTTTTATGCGCCTCAAATGGTAATAGGAGTCACGATAACTGTGATTAACAATATGACTACTTATTAATAAGAGAAGAGCAGTGCAGACTCTCAGGCCAATGCTATGGAAAGTACACAGCTGAACTGAGCATACCCAGGACGGGAAGGGCTGTGGGTGTGAGCGTTAGTGCATCAGCATCGCACACTGGATGGTCCCCGGTCCTCTTAACATGCTTTGGTTTAGCTTTGTTCAAACTGACACCATGGGAAGCAGCTCTTCTTCAAATTCCCAGTTGGTGGAATAATGACGTAGCTGCCATTAGGTTTAATACATCTCTGGGAAACCGCTTTGATGTTTGATGTTCCAAGTGTAGTAAAAGTCTTGGATAAGACAACCAGAGGAGGAAGGGGTTTCAGGGCTGTTGCCATGTTCTGCTTCTTTGGGGCAAAGATGTGATGGAATGATTGCTATACATTTTAACTGTTAAAAGTACCATAGATGCAAAAAAAATATTAGGGAAAAAAAGATACAGCAGAAGTTGAATTACGTTAGATTCTATGAATCTCTGTTTCATCAAGGCAGTTAGCTTAAGTGCTAGAAGTTTTGGTGGTAACAGAGAAGCAATATTACTCACTCCTCTTGGGACTGATTAACTCTTAAAAAATGTTGCTCCCTATGGATTAAAAGTGCCTTTACTAAATCACAAAGGCTCAAACCACTTGGGAGAGGAAACGATCTTGCGAATTCCACTGTCATAATTTCTAAATACACATTTCCATTAAAAAAATGAAAATAGGAGGAAAAAAGAAGAAATAAGACACTGATCATATCTCTACCCTAACAGAAAATTTGTTTTTCAATATTCTCCATAGTTGTAACAAATTTTATTTTGTGTTTTGTTTTTTTAAAACTTGTATAAGCATTATAATTTGTATAGTTATCATTTAATAATTATACTGAATGAATATACATATGTTTATTTAGTTATCTCTCTGTGGTTGGTCACAAAGGGATTTCCAGTGTTTTATACTATCATGAAAACAGAAATCTCTGCTGACTACCTTCCTGTATAAAATCTTTTCTGCAATTAGAATTCTCCCCCTTTAGGAGAGATTCCAGTAAATGAAATTTATGCGTATTACTATTTTAATGTCTAGTCACACATACCTAGATCTTGTGAAACTGTTTTTCTACAGGGTTTGTCGATTTACACAGCAGCAATATACAGACCCACAAATTTCTTAGCTTTTGGTCATTTCCTCAACATTTACATTGATAACCATGCTTTATCTATTGACCTACCTACTTACATACATATATGTATATACACATCTAGCAGAAATAAACGAAAACCATGCAATAGGTACAAATTTATTATTAATATCATTTATGACTAACTAAGATGGGAAGTGACAAAACTGAAATCTGATTTGGATTCATATAACACGGAGATAAAATGACGCTGCTACTGTCAAGTAACTGTTATTTTAAAATTCTTATGACATTTTCAAATGTCCACAAAAGTAGAAGCATTAATGTAATGGACTCCTTATACTCATCACCAAGCTAAGGAATTAGCTGGGAATTCCTAATGCTTGGTAATTCCAAGTTTGATTAATCTGAAGACTATTTCTTTAATTGACATATAGTTGATTTACAACGCTGTGTTAATTTCTACTGTACAGCAAAGTGATTCACTTTTACATATATATACACATCCTTTTACATACTGTTCTCCATTATGGTTTATCACAGGATACTGAATATAGTTCCCTGTGCTACACAGTAGGACCTTGTTGTTTACCCATTCTATATAAAATAGTTTGCATCTCTAAGACTGTTTAGGCTCTCCATGTCTTTTTACTATTTGCCAGCTCTGTTTATCAGCATCATGAGAAAACTGTGTTTTCCCCCCAGGAAGAATTTAACCCTCCTGAATAAAATGAGTCTTACGGATTATTTGTACTTTCATCTATCTAGATCATCACCATCTCTTGCTATGATGACCGAGAAAGAGCTCACTGAGTACTGGAAATTATTTTGATGTTTTACATGATCTAAAATTATCTGGAATAGGGCTTCCCTGGTGGCGCAGTGGTTGAGAGCCCGCCTGCCGATGCAGGGGACGCGGGTTCGTGCCTCGGTCCGGGAAAATCCCACATGCCGCGGAGCAGCTGGGCCCGTGAGCCATGGCCGCTGAGCCTGCGCGTCTGGAGCCTGTGCTCCGCAACAGGAGAGGCCACAACAGTGAGAGGCCCG
>NW_006770904.1:397527-405096 GCF_000442215.2 Lipotes vexillifer
AAAGAGTAGGCCAAGACATGATGCAGAAAGGAAGACAGGGAGGAATTTGTGCAAGTTAGATGGTGTGAGAGTTGAGAAAAAGAAGCAAGAGTGAGAAGTTAAGCCCTGAGAAATGGATGAAGAAAAATAAGAGGTGAAGGAAGGTGGAAGATATGTGTGCTCAGAATAGACGGAGATCACGCAGAGGATCTTGCCTTGCATAAAGTTCTCTTAATGTTCTAAAAATACAGTCTATATAAAAGTTGTGTTCCAGAGGATTGGCTCAAAAGATATATTTCAAAATATTGTTTTTGCTCTAATTCATTTTATTGGGGAATTACATCCACCTATAACTGGATGTCACCTTTGTGACTATATTCCAAAAAAGTTTTGTTTTGTTATTGTTATTTGTTTTGCTTTAGGAATACTCTCGGTTTCAGGGCGACTGACATCAACTTCTAATCAATTAAATTTCTCAAAGCTTGAGGTTAACAAGTTTTGTTTTTTTTTTTAAATAAGTAGATGAATGTTGCCATGGGGAATGGGCAACAGGAATTCCTTCGGGTTCTCCTGGATACCTCCATGATAACAGTTTCTACTTTGTAAAAATTGCATGAAAGTTAGACATTTTGTTCTGAGAGAGCTCAGGGTTCATGGCCCTTTGAAGCTTAAGATAAGAGAGTCTCAATTTTAATTCTGAAAACCAAAAATACTTTAATATAAACTTAAGCCTGTAATAGTGAAGAACAAATCTGACTCCATATTGCATCTGTTTCTTTTAAGCTTTGTATTCCATTGCTTTTGCTACAAGTTAAGAATGTTGCCTAGCACCTGAGATATACAGGAGAGCCCGTTCACAAGACTCTGACCTTTAAAGGTGTAACATTCTTCCAATCACAAACAGAAAAAAAGTTGCAGAACAGAGAACAACATTTGTCTTGGAGGTTTACGGGAACATTGTAATAGGATGTGGACCTATGTGGACAGCTGCAAGAACAAAGGATTCTGGCACCAAGAAGTTTGCACCAACCAACTACATCCTCTCCCCCTCTGAGTAGGAAAGAAGCCTGAATTCTAACTTGGGGAAGATGTTCTTTGGGACACGAGTCCACCATCTTCTCAGTCTGCTGGCTTCCTAAATAAAGTTGCTATTCCTTGCCCTAACAACTCATCTCTCAATTTACTGGCCTGTTGTACAGCGAGTGGTACAAGCTTGGACTCAGTAACAAGCTCACCAGTGAATTTGATTTTCTAGGATATGCATTATGGTTAATATAAAAGCCTATGCTTAGAAGTGTATTTCTAGTGGGTTAAGAATTGCTTACTTGATAAATAATAGTTGAATATGAGTATAAAGAATTGCTTTACAGCTGTATATTGAACGATTATTGCAATAAATTTCACACAGATCAAAAAACTAAAACTTTAAAACTAGGATAGCAGACGGCAGAAAGCAGAAGCAAGAAGAACTACAATCCTGCGGCCTGTGGAACAAAAACCACATTCACAGAAAGGTAGACAAGATGAAAAGGCAGAAGGCTATGTACCAGATGAAGGAACAAGATAAAACACCAGAAAAACAACTAAATGGAGTAGAGATAGGCAACCTTCCAGAAAAAGAATTCAGAATAATGATAGCGAAGATGATCCAGGACCTTGAAAAAACAATGGAGGCAAAGATCGAGAAGATGCAAGAAATGTTTAACAAAGACTTAGAAGAATAAAGAACAAACAAACAGAGATGAACAATACAATAACTGAAACGAAAAATACACTAGAAGGAATCAATAGCAAAATAACTGAGGCAGAAGAACGGATAAGTGACTTGGAAGACAGAATGGTGGAATTCACTGCTGCGGAACAGAATAAAGAAAAAACAATGAAAAGAAATGAAAACAGCCTAAGAGATCTCTGGGACAACATTAAACTCAACAACATTCGCATTATAGGGGCCCCAGAAGGAGAAGAGAGAGAGAAAGGACCAGAGAAAATATTTGAAGAGATTATAGTCGAAAACATCCCTAACATGGGAAAGGAAATAGCCACCCAAGTCCAGGAAGGGCAGAGAGTCCCATACTGGATAAACCCAAGGAGAAACACGCCGAGACACACAGTAAGCAAATTGGCAAAAATTAAAGACAAAGAGAAATCACTGAAAGCCGCAAGGGAAAAACGAAAAATAACATACAAGGGAACTTCCATAACAGGAACTTCCATAACAAGGGAACTTCCATAACAGGTTAACAGCTGCTTTCTCAGCAGAAACTCTACAAGCCAGAAGGGAGTGGCATGATATACTTAAAGTGATGAAAGGGAAGAACCTACAACCAAGATTACTCTACCGGGGAAGGATCTCATTCAGATTCTACGGAGAAATCAAAAGCTTTACAGACAAACATAAAGCTAAGAGAATTCAGCAACACCAAACCAACTCTACAACAAACGCTAAAGGAACTCTAAGTGGGAAACACAAGAGAAGAAAAGGATCTATAAAAACAAACCCAAAACAATTAAGAAAATGGTGGTAGGAACATACATATCGATAATTTCCTTAAACGTGAATGGATTAAATGCTCCAACCAAAAGACACAGGCTTGCTGAACGGATACAAAAACAAGATCCATATATATGCTTTCTACAAGAGACCCACTTCAGACCTAGGGACACATACAGACTGAAAGTGAGGGGATGGAAAAAGATATTCCATGCAAATGGAAATCAAAAGAAAGCTGGAGTAGCAATACTCATATGAGATTAAACAGACTTTAAAATAAAGAATGTTACAAGAGACAAGGAAGGACACTACATAATGATCAAGAGATCAATCCAAGAAGAAGATGTAACAATTATAAATATATATGAACCCAACATAGGAGCATCTCAATACATAAGGCAACTGCTAACAGCTCTAAAAGAGGATATCGACAGTAACACAATAATAGTGGGGGACTTTAACACCGCACTTACACCGATGGACAGATCATCCAAAATGAAAATAAATAAGGAAACAGAAGCTTTAAATGACACAATAGACCAGATAGATTTAACTGATATGTATAGGACATTCCATCCAAAAACGGCAGGTTACACGTTTTTCTCAAGTGCACACGGAACATTCTCCAGGATAGATCACATCTTGGGTCACAAATCAAGCCTCAGTAAATTAAAAAAAATTGAAATCATATCAAGCATCTTTTACAACCACAACGCTATGAGATTAGAAATGAATTACAGGGAAAACAAACGTCAAAAACACAAACACCTGGAAGCTAAACAATACGTTACTAAATAACCAAGAGATCACTGAAGAAATAAAAGAGGAAATCAAAAAATACCTAGAGACAAATGACAATGAAAGCACGACAATCCAAAACCTATGGGATGCAACAAAAGCAGTTCTAAGAGGGAAGTTTATAGCTATACAGGTCTACCTCAAGAAACAAGAAAAATCTCAAGTAAACAATCTAACCTTACACCTAAAGGAACTAGAGAAAGAAGAACAAACAAAACACAAAGTTAGCAGAAGGAAAGAAATCGTAAAAATCAGAGCAGAAATAAATGAAATAGAAACAAAGAAAACGATAGCAAAGATCAATAAAACTAAAAGCTGGTACTATGAGAAGATAAACAAAATTGATAAACCATTAGCCAGAATCATCAAGAAAAAGAGGGAGAGGACTCAAATCAATAAAATTAGAAATGAAAAGGGTGAAGTTACAACAGACGCCGCAGAAATACAAAGCATCCTAAGAGACTACTACAAGGAACTCTATGCCAATAAAATGGACAACCTGGAAGAAATGGACAAATTCTTAGAAAGGTATAACCTTTCAAGACAGAACCAGGAAGAAACAGAAAATATGAAAAGACCAATCACAAGTAATGAAATTGAAACTGTGATTAAAAATCTTCCAACAAAGAAAAGTCCAGGACCAGATGGCTTCACAGGTGAATTCTATGAAACATTTAGAGAAGAGCTAACACCCATCCTTCTCAAACTCTTCCAAAAAACTGCAGAGGAAGGAACACTTCCAAACTCACTCTATGAGGCCACCATCACCCTGACACCAAAACCAGACAAAGATACCACACACACACACACAAATTACAGACCAATATCACTGATGAATACAGATGCAAAAATTCTCAACAAAATACTAGTAAACAGAATCCAACAACACATTAAAAGGATCATACACCATGATCGAGTGGGATTTATCCCAGGGATGCAAGGATTCTTCGATTATATGCAAATCAATCAATGTGATCCACCATATTAACAAACTGAAGAAGGAAAACCATATGATCATCTCAATAGATGCAGAAAAAGCTTTTGAGAAAATTCAACACCCATTTATGATAAAAACTCTCCAGAAAGTGGGCACAGAGGGAACCTACCTCAACATGATAAAGGCCATATATGACAAACCCACAGCAAACATCATTCTCAATGGTGAAAAACTGAAAGCACTTCCTCTAAGATCAGGAACGAGACAAGGATGTGCACTCTAACCACTACTATTCAAAATAGTTTTGGAAACCTAGCCATGGCAATCAGAAAAGAAAAAGAAATAAAAGGAATACAAGTTGGAAAAGAAGAAGTAAAGCTGTCACTGTTTGCAGGTGACATGATACTATACACAGAGAATCCTAAAAATGTCACCAGAAAACTACTAGAGCTAATCATTGAATTTGGTAAAGTTGCAGGATACAAAATTAATGCACAGAAATCTCTTGCATTCCTATACACTAATGATGAAAAATATGAAAGAGAAATTATGGAAACACTCTCATTTAACCATTGCAACAAAAAGAATAAAATACCTAGGAATAAACCTACCTAGGGAAACAAAAGACCTTGTATGCAGAAAACTGTAAGACACTGATGAAAGAAATTACAGATGATACCAACAGACGGAGATATATACCATGTTCTTGGATTGGAAGAATCAATGTTGTGAAAATGACTATACTACCCAAAGCAATCTACAGATTCAAGCAATCCTTATCAAATTACCAATGGCATTTTCTATGCAAATAGAACAAATCATCTTAAAATTTGTATGGAGGGCTTCCCTGGTTGAGAGTGGTTGAGAGTCCGCCTGCTGATGCAGGGGACACAGGTTCGCGCCCCGGTCCGGGAAGATCCTACATGCCGCAGAGTGGCTGGGCCCGTGAGCCATGGCCGCTGAGCCTGCGCGTCCAGAGCCTGTGCTCCGCAACGGGAGAGGCCACAACAGTGAGAGGCCCACGTACCGCAAAAAAAAAAATGTGTATGGAGACACAGAAGACCCTGAATAGCCAAAGCAGTTGTAAGGGAAAAAAACGGAGCTGGAGGAATCAGACTCCCTGATTTCGGACTATACTACAAAGCTACAGTAATCAAGACAATATGGTACTGGCACAAAAACAGAAACATAGATCAATGGAACAAGACAGAAAGCCCAGAGATAAACCCACGCACCTGAGGTCAACTAATCTGTGACAAAGGAGGCAAAGATATACTATGGGGAAAAGACAGTCTCTTCAATAAATGGTGCTGGGCAAACTGGACAGCTACATGTAAAAGAATTAAATTAGAACACTCCCTAACAGCATATACAAAAATAAACTCAAAATGGATTCAAGACCTAAATGTAAGACCAGACAATATAAAACTCTTAGAGGAAAACACAGGAAGAACACTCTTTGACATAAATCACAGCAATATCTTTTTTGATCCACCTGCTAGAGTAATGGAAATAAAAACAAAAATAAACAAATGGGACCTAATGGAACTTCAAGACTTTTGCAGAGCAAAGGAAACCATGAACAAGACAAAAAGACAACCCTCAGAATGGGAGAAAATATTTGCAAATGAATCAACGGACAGAGGATTCATCTCCAAAATATATAAACAGTTCATACAGCTCAATATTAAAGACAGAAACAATCCAATCCAAAAATGGGAAGAAGACCTAAATAGACATCTCTCCAAAGAAGACATACAGATGGCTAAGAAGCCCATGAAAAGCTGCTCAACATCACTAATTATTAGAGAAATGCAAATCAAAACTACAATGAGGGGCTTCCCTGGTGGCGCAGTGGTTGAGAGTCCGCCTGCCGATGCAGGGGACACGGGGTCGTGCCCCGCAATATCAAAAAACAAATAACCCAGTCAAAAAGTGGGTGGAAGATCTCAGCAGATATTTCTCCAAAAAGATGTACAGATGGCCAAAAAAGCACATGAAAAGAGGCTCAACATCCCTAATTACTGGAGAAATGCAAATGAATACTACAATGAGGTTATCACCTCACACCAGTTAGAACAGGCATCATCAGAAAATCTACAAATGCTGGAGAGGGTGTGGAGAAAAGGGAACCCTCTTGCACTGTTGGTGGAAATGTAAATTGATGCAGCCACTATGGAGAACAGTATGGAGGTTCCTTAAAAAACTAAAAATGGAATTACCATATGATCCAGCAATCCCACTACTGGGCATAAACCCAGAGAAAACCATAATTCAAAAAGACACATGAGGGCTTCCCTGGTGGCACAGTGGTTGAGAGTCCGCCTGCCAATGCAGGGGATATGGGTTCGTGCCCCGGTCCGGGAAGATCCCACATGCTGTGGAGTGGCTGGGCCC
This sequence comes from Lipotes vexillifer, assembly GCF_000442215.2. Lineage (NCBI taxonomy): Eukaryota > Metazoa > Chordata > Mammalia > Artiodactyla > Lipotidae > Lipotes > Lipotes vexillifer. The sequence goes on from NW_006770904.1 coordinate 404,133, forward strand.
GTGAGCTATGGCTGCTGAGCCTGCGCGTCCGGAGCCTGTGCTCCGCAACAGGAGAGGCCACAACAGTGAGAGGCCCGCGTACCACACACACACACAAAAAGACACATGCACCCCAATGTTCATTGCAGCACTATTTACAATAGCCAGGGCATGGAAGCAACCTAAATGCCCATCGACAGATGAATGGATAAAGAAGTTGTCATACGTATATACAATGGAATATTACGCAGCCATAAAAAGGAACGAAATTGAGTCATTTGTTGAGACGTGGATGGATCTAGAGACTGTCATACAGAGCGAAGAAAGTCAGAAAGAGAAAAACAAATATCATATATTAACGCATGCATGTGGCACCTAGAAAAATGGTACAGATGAACTGGTTTGCAGGGCAGAAGTTGAGACACAGATGTAGAGGACAAACGTGTGGACACCAAGGGGGGGAAAACCGCAGTGGGGTGGGGATGGTGGTGTGCTGAATTGGGCGATTGGGATTGACATGTATACACTGATGTGTATAAAATTGATGATTAATAAGAACCTGCAGTATAAAAAAAAACTAGGATAAATTGTTTAAATAAATACATGTATGTACATACACACGCATATATATACTCACATACCTATTTATTTATTTAGGTTGCATAAGAAGGAAGCCAGATGAATAGTTTAACTTACTCATAAACTTTTACATTTTTAATTTACAAAATAAAATGCTGTACACCCAATATAAGAAAAAAAAGGCAGCATAATGGGGAAATACGAACTAAACATAGCTAATAAAATAATGGCTATTCCCAGTATGCAGAGTATTTGTACAAATAAATAAAAATAAAAATCAAGTCCCAGGGGCCACTTGTGAAATGCACAGCCTGGCTGGGAATGAAAGAAATGCAAGTGAAATGACCCTGTGGGTGATGCTGAACCTTAAAAATGTGCTTGAAACAATGTCAAGTACAAAAGCAGG
>NW_006770904.1:405211-424260 GCF_000442215.2 Lipotes vexillifer
GGAATGGAGAACAAAATGTACATGTTGATTACAATGCCCTCAAGATGAAATATGCATGCATGCTGGCAACGTTCTGAAGTGATTTTGGCTTGATATGAGTAGAGCTTAATGATCATTACCTTTTTTTTTTTTTTTTTTCCTGTGGAGATGCTTACATATATAAAAAAATAAAACAAAAAATGGCACACTACCTTGTTAAGTTAAATGAAAACATAATAGTTTTGTTGGAGGAGAAAAGCCTTCCAGCCTTCCTCACTCCTCTGGTTTCTTGAGGAGGTTTTTTTCCCTGAGCCCGGCTTCCTACCCCTTCTCCACAGTTACCTCACTGCTAGGATGCAACTTCTGCATGAAAGGCTGTTAGTATACTTGGAGTAGAGAAGAATAATGAAATGAAAGCATGGCTACATTGGTGCTCCCACTATAAAGAAAAATGATTATGTAAGTGAAGCACCATGTGAGAATTCTAGACTGAAAACACTGGGAAGTGTTCGCTGTGCTGCGTCTCTGTTGTTAACGCAAATGTGTAGAATTCACACACGCGGGCCTGTGAAAATTCAAACACGTTTTAATTGACTGGTGATCACCAATGGCTATAATTACAGCAAAATCAAAAAGTGAAGCTACGTATGTTAAAGCAAACCATCATCCTGTGAGGACATGGAACTAGAGCCCTAATGCAAGTGTTTGCTAATTGTTTTTTTCCCTTTGAGACAAGAGCTGCTGTTGTGGCTTTCCCAGATATGCTCTTTTGTTTGTTTGTTTGTTTGTTTTGTTTTTGCAGTACGCGGGCCTCTCACTGTTGCGGCCTCTCCCGTTGCGGAGCACAGGCTCCGGACGCGCAGGCTCAGAGGCCATGGCTCACGGGCCCAGCCGCTCCGCGGCATGTGGGATCTTCCCGGATCGGGGCACGAACCCGCGTCCCCTGCATCGGCAGGCGGACTCTCAACCACTGCGCCACCACGGAAGCCCCCAGACATGCTCTTTGACCAAAAAGGGCATCTCCACTGAGTGGCCGAAGGGTTACCCCACAGAGCCGAAGGTGTTTTCCCAAGAAGTGTCACTCTGGTGGTGGTGAGCTATGAAGCAAAGACTTCATTCAATGTCTTTTTTGTTTGTTTGTTTTTGACACTGATATACTTTTCCCATTACAGTACAAAAAAATTCACCCATTAAGGGGGCACAGCCATTGTTTTGTAACCCACAGAGGTGTCATTTTTGCAACAATATACAGAGTTTTGAAAAGCTTCTGTTAATCCCAATGACCTTTTAAATCACTGCAATCAAAGCCACTAGCTGCTCTCATTGTCAGTGAAATGATGTGCAGAGCAACAGTTAGCTAAGAAATAATTTATCTAAGGATTTCATTGAAAGATTAAAAGCTTTGAACCTAAGAAGTTGGAAATGGCTCCCTGTGGCCATTGGAAGTATTTTCTTCAGTTTGCCTGAGTTCAGGGAGTCGATGTCATTAAACTAAATGGTGCTACAGATATCACTGTGTACAATTTTAAACATACATTGAAAGCCATACATTTCTCGTAACACTGCATATTTACTACTTAATGTATTTGAATCTTGAGCATTTGAAAAGACAAACTGAGAGTCTTATTTGCAAAAACAAAAACTACAGTGTGTGTCTCTCTGTCTCTTCTGGTGCATTTTCTTTCTGAATGAGGAAAAGTCATTATAAGTGTGTGTCTGTGTGTCTAAAAGTATCTCTGTGCCACCTAGGATTTAGGGCAGACACTGCAGGATTCTGTAGGATCGCTGAACCTATATTTCCAGAATCCGTAAGTTATCTCCCAGCTTATCTTTCATGTCTGTTTGCAGCCAGAAGTCTTTGGATTATTCTGACCAGTTTACACGGAAGAACAATTTTGCAAGAGCCATGAGGTTCCTTTGTGTCTTGACACAGGCACCTTGGCAACTTAGAGAGCCCTTCTGAACCTAATACCTTGAAAATCTATGCAAGATGGATTTCAATCTCAGAATGTAATCAATTCTGTGATACTCTGATTGGATGATTTTAAACACAGAATGGAATGGTACATGTTTTTCTGCTTGGGGAATCACCTTACTTTTTTTTTTAACAGTTGCTATTGTTCTGGATTTAATATCCTATTTTGATGTTAATAATATTTCCCTTCTTGTTCAGAGGCCTTTGCCTAAAACCCTTAAGTATGTGAGTTGCAGTGACTTCCTATCACAGAAGTGGTATTGACCTTGGGTAGCTTGTTTCAGTTGCACTTCCCTGTGGCTGTACCCTGCTGGATTTATCAGCATTTTCTGCCTTTTACTGGCCCTCATGGTCAGCAAACCACAGCTCATGTGAATTCTCAGCTGCTTCCTCGATCACAAACACCTCATCCCATCAAACTGTGGCGTCTGTTTCCCAGAGGTGTTTCTTTCGTCTTTCTGGGTACAGTTATACCTCCTCACCAGTCTTCACGCCAAGCCCATCGGTTCTTACATCATCTATCCTGACAAAGTATGATGGTTCTGACCACTATTTCCAAATAATTACTTGTCTCCAAGGTTTGTAGCTGAAAGAGGACTTACCATCTTGCTATTCCTGGGCATTTTGATATCAAAAATGCAACTGGGGCACAGACTGAATATAAAATGAATGGAATGACACAGTTTCTCTCCTATGCTATTTTATGCGAGTGTGAATCTCACAGAATCATACCTCGTTGTGCAAGGGGCCCTTCAGAGTTAATAGGGAATCCAAGAATTTTTAAGAAAATTTTAATGGCTAGAGTTGCAGAAGGAAAGTGATACGGGCTGGCCGTTTCAAAATGTAAGTAGCTCTGTTTCTTTAGCTGAGCTCTCCAATAGCGTACCCACTTGCCACATACAGTTACTGTTTTAGTTAAAATAAAATTTAAAATGCAGTTCCTCAGTCAGACTAGCCACATCTGAAGTGCTCAACAACCACATGCGGCTGATGGCTGCTGTACTGGCTGGCAAAGATGATGGAACATTCCTGTTATTGCTGAAAATTCTACAGGACAGCACTGCTCAAGACAGACTTAAAAATCACAATAATGGGCCTATGAATATGCAAAAGTGAACCCATTTCTGGAACTGGGAGATTAAAATGGTCCAGATCTAAACTGGTCCACATCACAATGAATGGTCAGTTCAGTGGATACTATTTCCTTTAGAGAAGCTGCAGTGGTAGGAAGGCTGCAGCACAGGGAGGAAAGATGTGCTCTAGGGCACGTGTGCATGTCGGGGCCCTGAGAGTAGCAACACACAGCTACAGAGGTGGGCGTGGCCTTCGGAGAAGTCCCGAAGCCTCAGGATAGAATCTCAGCTCTGCTGGGTGGAAGCAGAGAGAGTCTAGGCTTGGGTGAAGGGGAACCGGGAAGGGGAGACAGGCATCTAAGAAGAGCAGAGGTGCAGTTCAGGTCACATGTCTGGTGGAGACCACTGCTGACATTTATTGAGCACGTACTCTGGGCAGGCAATGGTCTAAAAGCCCAAATTGAATTATGTCCCTTGATCCTCCAACAACCCTATGAGAAGACGAGCAAGGGCAGAATGGAGTTCAAGAGTATGCATCCATGGGTGTACCCAGAGACTCTAGGAGGACCAGCTGCTTGGTAACAGGCTGTCTTCAATCAAGCAGGCTGGGGGCTGGGAGTAGTGAGAGAGGATCAAAGGGAAGCATGGCTTTGCTGGTTGGAGCACAGTAAGATCCTGGGGTTACGTTCAAACAAAAAGCAGAGTCCAGGAAGATAAGAGGCTGCCCTGTACCTTCTACAGACAGAAGATGAGGGAGCTGGGACCAGAATCCTGGGCTTGGGGCTCCTAGGAGAGTTCGGTTGTTTTATAGATATTTATGTGGGGTTAAGGCTTGAATGACCCCCTGACTTATTTGACTTTATCTGAGTCCTAGGCAAACGTATGAAGTCAGGAAAAAATTTTTTAAGTATGACTAGCTTTCCTTTTATTAGCTATTACCTTCCAGAGTTTGGCTTGCCTTCTCATGACAAACACCAGTGCAGGTCAGCGGCTGCGGAATCAAGCATCAGACGTGGGCGGGGATGCTCACCGTGCCTGACGTACCCTGCCCTGCCCTGATTTCATCGGCAGGGTCCAGGGACAGGCAGCTGGAAGGGTGATACTGTGGTGGGTCTTCCAAGGACAACTTACACTAGGTAGCAGCTCTCAGGAGCTGACTGTACCTGCAACACTTTGGTTTATGGAAACATCTGTCAAAATTAGGGAAAAAGATATCCAGGGGTTATCTCTAAAAATTCTGGCCAATGAGAAATGAGGGTAATTCTGGAGAACCTTTGGGGAAAGGTTTTCTTGCTCTTAGAGATACCAAGAAGGGGGATAGCCCTCTCTCTCCCATCTGGATGTTGTATCTGCATGTAATGCGGGAACTACTGCAGCCATCTTGTTACCATGAGGGGTGATAGCTTGAGAATGGCATCCCTTCACCATGTTACTGAGCTGATGAATTCACCAACTCTGGAGCTGCCCTACCACTGGATTTTATGATGTGAGATTCATTCATTCACTCACTCACTCACTCACTCACTCACTGATTCAATAAAAATTAATAAGCGCTGACAAATGCAAAGCATTGCTCAAGGCATTTGGGATACACTAAGAGCAGGGGTCCCCAACCTCCGGGATCTAATGCCTGATGATCTGAGGTGGAGCTGACATAATAATAATACAAATAAAGTGCACAATAAGTGTAATGCACTTGAATCATCCCGAAACCATCCCCCTTTCCCTAGGTCCGTGGAAAAATTGTCTTCCACGGAACCGGTCCCTGGTGCCAAAAGGGCTGGGGACCGCTGCAAAGGGCAAAACACAGGAAGATCATTGGTCTAAATTTGCTTATCGCTGCAGCCTCCTTGAGTTAAGTTTTTAGTTACCTGAAACTATAGGCCTTTTAACTTACACCCTGCTGACTGCACACTGGCTTCACAGGTAACTAAAGAGCCTATAATTAAACAGCATAAACATAATCAAAAGGACACTTCCTATCTTGTTTGATGTGTCTGTATTTGACACTTTGGGTAATTTTTTCCACACTATGCCCCTGTCTCTGGACTTCCATAATGCTACACATTTCTGGTTTACTTCCTATTTTTCTGTCCACTTCTCAGTTTTTGAGGGTTTTCTTATTCCCAGATCATTTTTTTTCTAACTTCCAGATCACTCAATGCTGGGGTGCCAAGGTGTTTTCTATCAGGGCCACTTATTTTCTCATTTTACATCTTCTTTGAGAAATATCATCAATCTATATGACTTCATGAGCATTTACACACACACAATTCCAAACCTGCATCTCCAACCCAGATCTCCCTCTTGAGTTTTAAATCTGTACATTTAGTGCTCTGCTTAGCCATCTGGATATCTCAAACGCAATGTGGTCAAACCATGGCGATATTCTGTGCTCTGTAATTGCTTCTCTTAGGTCCCCAGCTCAGGGGACCTGTACCCGTCCCCCCGTATCTGTCCACCAAGTCTCCAAGCCAGAATCCTGAATGTCAGCCATACCTCCAACCTCCCCTTCACTCCCCAAATCTAAGCGGTCACAGGCCTTCCTGACTCTACCTCCTACAATTCTCCAGTCTCTCCTCTCCCCCTCCCCCCATTCCTACTACCCTCATTCCTGCCATTTACCGTCACATCATCTGAATCCCAGCAACAGTCCGCCAATCGGTCTCCCCGACTCATGCCTTGGCGTCCCTCCAAGTCCTTCTCTCCCACGGGCAGAGGGATGAGGCTGCAAGTCCGATTGTGCAAAAAAAAACCCTTCCAGAAATCCTCATCACTGCTCTCAGGACAAAGAAGAAGCAACTAATATCATATTCCTGCCTGCAAGATCTGCCCTGACTTCCCCTCACCATATACACACGCTGGGCACCCTCTATCTTTCATTATCCCCAACTTGGTGCCTCCCCATGTGCTAGTCCTTCTATTTCGAACATTTTCCCAACTCATCCCACCTTCTCCAGGATAATTCTCATCACCCTTCAAGTCTCCTCTAAGACACTGTTCCTTCCAGGATGCCTTCCCTGAGTCTCCAGGCCTGGTGGGTGACGCTTCCACGCACACCTGAACTTCCTGTACTTTCCTCATCATAAATGCCAAGCACCTGAACCCATTACGGGACCGTAAGTGCTGTTAGGGGAGCCCACCTTGACCCTCCTAGCATTCCTGGCGCCCAGAACGACGCCTGCAGCATAACAGGTATTCAACAAACACGCAAGAAACAAATACTTTTGCTGGGGAACACTTGCTCACTGACATAATAATAACTTCATTAATTTTTTGGCTTGGGATAGTGATTTTCTGAAAGAACACTGTTGCTTAAGAGAATGTAGACTACAATTTCTCTTTATTCGTTTTCATTTAATCTGCTTCTCATTTACCCCACTAGGGCAATCCACTGCATTAGGCGCTGAGACGCTACATAAATGATTCTATGTCACTGAGTCTGAAAGTAAACACTCTTTTCATTTTCACACAGTTACTCCAAATCACAGCTTCCAGAAGATGCCATTTCTAGGTGAGACATGAGAAACAGCTAAAAATGTGACAAAATAACAATGTCCGGTAAAGGCTGTGAAAAGCATTTCCCATACACTTCAAGACTTTAAAAGTCTACACAACCGCGAAACCAGATAAACAATGAGATTTGAAAGGCTCAAGTCTAAGAATTCGTCTCCTCTGATACAGGGGAGAGCTGTTATTTTTATTTTTAAAAGATGGTGACTTTTTAATTTAAATACCAAGCTTTTTTCTCATGAATGCCTGAGAAGGGGGGGAAATGTAGCCTCTGCATAAGAGAGTTATCCATTTCAGGGAGCTTCTATTTGTGTTGATAATTAAAAATAACACCTTCCAAAACGTTGCTCTAACTCATGAAGGAAAAAAGGGGCGACAGCGTGTCCTTCCACACAGAGAGATGGTCTCCTTTCCCTCTTTTCCCTCCTCATAAGTGATATACCCACTCATGTGAATTAAACACACCCATACTGTACAAAGCACGTGACAGGACTGTGATAGAACTGAGGTTTCACTGGAAGATCCAGTGTTGAAAAATACAGAACAATCGCTATTGTTATCCCTAACATTCTTTATATACAACATCATGCTTATTTGTAGAGATCATTTGCAATAACCACTAACAGCATTATTTATTAATATCCTCTGATGACCAATAGGCAATATATTACAAAGTTTTTTTTTGTGTTCCTATAAATTCCAAACAAAGGACAGAAGGTCTTAGCAGGGGTTTTCAGAGTCCACACTCGCTGGCCGCGAACCCTTAGGCAAGTCTATAACCTCGCTGGGCTGCAGTTGCTTCTACTCTACTTTGGAAAAAATAACAGAAGCCAGGTCAGGTGACCTCTTGAGATCCTTGCTAAGCCTGAGAAATATCACCACGATTTTACTAATGGCCAAACAGTCCACTGTTTTCAGGATATTTTTCTCCATAACACCTAATAACCACTGTTTATAAGTAGAGTATTTGGCATCCATATACATGAATATACACCCAATATAATACTGCCTATTTAAACGACTGGCAATAACATTTCATGAACCACACAAATGAATAAACAAGAGGGATCAGAGTTCTAGTGCTCTGGATTTTGCCAACACAGGTGTACAGACCAAGTCATGTGTACATGCAGACAGCCTCAGGCTGGCATTTGTTGTTCTTCAATAAACATACTGAGCACTGACTATGTCCCAATAGGACACAGTGCTACTGTAGGCAGTCGGATGCCGCAACATCCGTGAACAAACCAGACAGAGATCCTGCCCTGCCTGGTGGAGCTCACCTTTCAGTGAGGAGGGACCGATGAGAAAAAGGCTAATACAACACATATGTAATTTATAGATTACAGGTGATAAGAGCTAGAAGGAAAAAAAGAAAGAACACAGTAGAGCAGGGTCAGGGGATTGTAGACTGATGGAAGGAGGTGACAATTTAAAATCTGGAGGTCCCAGGCAAGCTTCATTGAGAAGGTGGAATCTGAGCAAAGACTTGAAAAAGGAGTGAACCACATGGATGGATACCTGGGGGAAGAGGGTTCTAGGAAGAGAGTGGAGCCAATGCCAACGTCAGGGGCTGGAAAGCAGGGTTAGCAAGATGCCACAGAGAGGATGTTATGAGGAAGTACCGCCAAGGGAGCTGAAGCAAACTTAGGGGCTGGAGGGCAGATCGTGGAGGGCTTCGTAGGCTGTCGGAGGAGCTTGAAACTTCTCTGAGTGAAGTGGGGAGCCACTGTAGGCTCTGAACAGGGGGTGTTGTGCTCTGCTTTACAGAGAACTGAGAGAGAGGCAAGTGCAATACAGAGGCTTTAATTTAAAAGAAATATACTGAGTCAACTTAAGGAACTTAAGGGCTCACGAATTAGGTTACAGGTTGTTTAGAAGTAGTAGTAGGACCAATGCTCCTGTTTCAGCCACCCAATCACTGCATTTAGGTCTCTGTGCAAGTATCACCTCCTGCAGAGGTCCTACATGATTGCATTTATATAAAATCATGGCTCCCCTTCTGAATTTATCTCCTTACCCTGCTGCTTTATCTTCGTAGTGCTCATCACTCCTTGGCAATATATCATAGGCTTATTTAATTATTTCCTATCTCCTTTAGTAGAATGTAAACTCTGAGAATCTTGCTTTTTTGGTTATCACTGTAGCTCGACACCTTGAGCACCAGGCTCAGAGGGGGGATTCAGTACCAATTTGTTGAACGAATGAATAAATGTTCCAGGAGTCTAGGAGAACCCTTAAGTTCTAATTTAAAAAAACAGACTACAGAACTGGGGACTAAATAGTCAAAAATAAGCTGTCTACAAAACTATAGACCATTTTCCATCAGTAGTTGGTTTCACATTTTTACTGTTTAGAGTGATGACGGTTCACTGTAATGTTTCACTGTGTTTTTCACGAAATTGCTATATCCATGTTGTGGAAAATACGGAAAATGGGAGAAAAAGAATTTAAAATTTTATGTTCCTCTACATCGTGATTAACAATTTAAAGTCTTCTTTGCAGTTTTTAAAGTTTGCTGCATTTTTACATGGCCTTGATATATATCCAAAGATCAAACGATTTTCTCTGATCTTTAAAGTTTTATCTAAACTTTCTTCTGAACTTTATTTTTTTCTATAAATTTATTTACTTATTTATTTATTATTATTTTTGGCTGCACTGGGTCTTCGTTGCTGTGCCCAGGTCTTCTCTAGTTGCGGTGAGCGGGGGCTACTCTTCGTTGCGGTGCAAGGGCTTCTTCTCATTGCGGTGGCTTCTCCTGTTGTGGAGCACGGGCTCTAGGTGCACGGGCTTCAGTAGTTGTGGCACGTGGGTTCAGTAGTTGTGGCTCGCGGGCTGTGGATCTCAGGCTCAGTAGTTGTGGCGCACGGGCTTAGTTGCTCCACGGCATGTGGGACCTTCCCCGACCAGGGCTCGAACCCGTGGTCCCCTGCATTGGCAGGTGGATTCTTAACCACCGTGCCACCAGGGAAGTCCTCTTCTGAACTTTAAATGCATGTGGTTGTATATGGAAACCAATAAGAAAATACAAGCCATCCAGTAACTTAAGCTCTTTACATCTACATTCCATTAGATGAAGGATTCCTGAACTAGTTTCTAGAGATATTGAGAAAATTTCCCCTCTTCAATCCAAGCTCTCATTTTGCCTGATTTAAATTTATTGACTCGTTTGGGATTTTAACCTGCTGAGAAAAACATAAAGAATTTCGAGGAGAACTCTCAGAATAATAAAACCTCATTCGTTCTGAGGCCGCCGTGCTCAGTTACAGATCTCATATCCCTACAGTTTACCTTCATACTTCCTACAAACGAGTGCGGCATTATTAAGCAAAATCAAGAACATAAAGCGTTGGAAGAGAAAAGCTCACCTACTAAAGATAAACTGCTTCCCACCACCTTAGCAATATCGTGTACAAAACAGTATAACTGCGGCATGAACAGGAGGGCCTGGATGGGCTGACACAGTAATTGCAAATTAGGGACCATACATCTCTGGTGGAAACTGTTTTGCTGCCAGGTGACCAGACTCATGGGTGCAAAAAGAGGAATGACCAAGCCAGGCAATGTGGAAGGACTGCTGAAAATCTAAGAAATTTATCTTTGAAACGAACAACTTGGAAGATGATGAAAGGCTCTTTGCCTCTTGCTGTTCACTCAGGACGTGGCAATAAAAGTTTATTTGTTTTACCCACTAGAATCCCAGACACAGCAAGTGGAATGATGCTGTAGAAAGGGGAAGGATGAATGACAGGAAAACGACGAGTTTAGAGACTAAAGAGGAGACAGGGTGGAGGGGTGAGAAGGTAATTAAATCAGATACCAAAGGGCTAGGTTCTCGGCTACCCACGTTGGTAAGGCCATTGTGAGGAGGGGGGTTGAAGATCCTTGCACATAAGATAAAAGGTGACAATGATGTCCCTTCCTAACTCGTGGGCCTGAACTAGGCTGAAGCATATAAAGGGTTTTAAAAAATATAAAGGATGATGATGATACTACTACTAATAACGGGGTGTTAACAATTTCTTGAGAACTTATGGGATGATAGCCAATACTTTACATGTTGTTATGGACGGAACTGTGTTACCCCCGCCTCCCCCCGCCCAAATTTATATGTGAAGTCCAAACCCCCAGTGTGACTGCATTTGGAGATGGGCCTTTACAGAAGTAATGAGGTTAAATGCGGTCCTAAGGGTGGGCCCTGATTTTTTTTTTTTTTTTTTGCGGTACGCGGGCCTCTCACTGTTGTGGTCTCTCCCGTTGCGGAGCACAGGCTCCGGACGCGCAGGCTCAGCGGCCACGGTTCACGGGCCCAGCCGCTCCGCGGCATGTGGGATCCTCCCGGACCGGGGCACGAACCCGTGTCCCCTGCATCGGCAGGCGGACTCTCAACCACTGCGCCACCAGGGAAGCCCCAGGACTGCATTTCTTAGGAAAAGAGGAAGAGACACCAGGAGTGTACACGCACAGAGGGAAGGCCATTTGAGGACACAGCAAGATGGCAGCCGTCTGCAAGTCGAGGAGGAGGCCTCACCAGGAACCAATCCTGCTAGCACCTGAATCTTGGACTTCTAGCCTCCAAAACTGTGAGGAAATACATTTCTGTTATTTAAGTCACTCAGTCTGTGGTATTTTGTTATGGCAGTCCTGGCAAACTAATACAGATATGTTATCTCATGTAATCCTCATTACAATATTATCCACACTTTCAAATACAGAAATAGAAGCACAGAGAAGTTATGCAACTTCACGAAAGTTGCACAGCTACTCAGTAGTGGAACTGGAATTGAATCCAAGCAATGATTACAGGGCTCACGTTCTGAACAGCTGATGTAACATAATACAAGGTAATGTGATTAATATCCACAGTGATACAAAATGGACGCTTTTATCAGAAAAACCCACAGCAAATACAAACTTCTATACCTACTATGTGCAATTTTAGTTTCCCTCTACTCCCATTCCCATCATACAAACAATAAGCATTTTTTGAGCCAATCTATGTCAGCCACTTTCTGAGGGGGTCTGGCATCAAGCCTTATGAAGTCCATGTTCTCCTGGAGTTAACGTGCTAGTGAGGAAAGCCGGCCAACAACAGAACAGAAAAAAGGAGACAGCGATAAGTGCAAAGACAAAAATAAAACCGGAAGTTGTGGTGACAGGCGGCGGCCAACCTGGTCCTTTCCTCCACAGCCGGTTACTGAGATCACAAACAGGACACAGCTCCGAATCCTGGGGCAACTCCTAATGGGGGCTGGCAGGCCCCAGACTCAATGTCCCCTGTTTCTTCCTCTATAACATGGGCTTTTGCTCTAACAGTCTATGGCTTCTTTGATTAAGTCAGGAAGTTACTCCGGCAATATTTACCGTAACTCAGTTATTAGGTATGATGGAAATAATAAATACTATAAAAAAATGTATCCTCTCCTTTAAAGGATTCCGGAAATTTTCCTGTGAGAGACATAAAGTTTGCAGGAAGAAAGGAGGGAGGGGGAGGGATCATTTAACTGGATCTGAACAGGCTTTAGCTAGGACAGTAATCTTTATTTAAGCCCTGGGATGCTGACCTGTAATACCCTACCTGCGGTCAGACACTTCCCATCTTCACCGGGGAGGGAATATAGAGAAAGGAGTTTGAGATGAAACATGGAAACTTAAGGTCAGTATAAGGGAGGGTTTGGGGGGCCTGTACAGAAATAAGACATTGGAGAAAAGTGACAAAATGATGCATTCTTTTTCTCTGGAGAGCTTAATCAACCAAAGAAACTGTATCTTGGTATGTCTCACCCAGAAGTAGAAGGATGATGGGACTCGCCATAGGGATGCCTTGGGGCCAGGAGGCTCTGCTAATGAACAAAGGCGGTTTGAAATAGTACAGCTTCACACCCTACCTGCTGCAACCCCTGCCACTAGGGCGAGAGCAGTGCCACCTCCTACTTGCAGCGTTTCGGGGTGGCAATGTGTGCTAAGAAAAAATACTTCCAAAGTGCCATCAGGAAGCTCCATGGCAGGGATGAATGGGGTGAACTGTACCACCAGAGGAATAAGGACCAACTCACTGAAGACAGTGGAATCAGACAGAAGCGCCCAAGTTAGAAACACAGCCTGCCTTTCTGTATCAGAACACAAACTAGGCATGCAGAAGACCTACAAAAACATGGAAAACTGACTCTGCACTGTCAGAATTACAGGATCACTTTGATGATCAGGGTGGACCTTTAAAGCGGAACATGTGATTTAATAATCTGGCCCAACAAATAATACTGGCCTCAAATAATAAGATCTAGAACAGACAATTATTACTGATGACTGTAACAAGACTGGAATAACAGTTCATCATTTTTCTCAAAGCCTTAAATGAAGGATGGTGAGAGGAAGGGGAGGGGAGTGAAGAATAGTTAATATACTGGGTAAACCACTGCATACCTTCGTATTTAAAGGCAGTAGTTCAATCAGAAAAAGACACAGGATAAGTTCACCAGCAAACACTTTTGGACACATTCACAGCGCATTTGTAATCACTGGAAATATTATCATTTGAAATATGTGTACATTTATATAAAATTATATATAATTTTCTCCACTTTGATTTCTCCTGTTGTTGGGAGATGGACTGCCGCCAAAAAATCTGTTAGAGAAACTCTAGATGCTTGTGGATTTTTAACATTTGTCCTGGGAACCCCTAGTGCCTGAAAGAGCCTGAGCAATTAAATTCACCCCAGCTGTGTGTGTTCAGACACCAACAGGCTCACCACCAGTACTGACACCATTCCTCGGGCCACATCATTTGTCTCAGCATCCTATGGTTTGATTCCAGTGCTGAGAAAAAGGGAGCTTTCGTTCCCTCTATAATAGCAATCACTTCAGCGCTGTCTGCTACATTCTCTGATCTCTCCAGAAGTGTCTGGAGTTTTAAAGGTTCAAACTCTGATAAAGTGATACAGAAAACTGAATCCAACTCCAAGAAATATGCACACAGATTCCATGCACGGCTTTTTTTTCTGACTCATGGAGACTGGAGTGGTCCCCTTACCTTTATCATAGATTTCCTTCAAGACCCCTCGTTTTATTAGCTCCTCTCTGCTTTGCCTCATCGATATTTTCCTTTCCAGGGCTGCGAGCAAAACACAGAGAAGCAGGGGTGAGTAGGTAACAAAGACGTTTCTAAAAAGCATCATATTTTAAGATGTACTGAAATGTAATATATGGGAAAGCTTCCATAAGTTATACTTTACTAATGTAAGCTAATGATACCAGTTAATACGTTTTGATACTATGATCAGCATTTTAATCCAATTATTTGATCATCAAGACCATCAAATTACCTATGAGGTAGGCATTTTTAATCTCATCAGAGTCATACTGAGAAGAGCATCCAGGATTCAAAGCCAGAAAACACTACCTCTGCCCTCGGCTTAACCTCTGCATCACACAGCATCTTCCTGAGTGTGGCCTTTCCTCATAGGTGGGATTTCTTTTTTTTTTTTTTTTTTTTTGGTGGGGGGGGGTTTCTTTTTTAATTACCTAGTGCATACAGATCACGTCTCATTGAGGATTTTGATGCTTCCCAACTATTTTAAAAGTCATTTGAAAATATCTCCTAATAAGCGCCCTGGATTGGTACCCAGGTTCCCGAGAAGAGCCTGGGGGGGTGGGAGAGCTCCGTGCGACGCCCACCCACTGCTCTCCTCTCTTGGCTCCAAACAGGGAACGGACTGTTCAGTTCCCAGACACACTTCCACCTGACCAGCCATTCACCTGGGCCAACCGTTGAGGCAGGTGGGAGCTGCAGGGGGGGAAGAGGGAGCACTTCCTCTCGGATCAGTGGGTATGATGGAGGGCAAGGCAAGTGGAAACAGAGCCCCAGAGTGGGGAAGTGAGGGCAGCACGAAAGGGCAGGCCTGTGGCCCCAGGTAGGGAAGGGGAAACCAGCAGAACCTGCACAGGAAAGAAAGCTATTGCAGCAGCTGACATTTCAGTAAACACGGAATGGAGGAGGTGAGAGGTGACAGCAATCGCTTTTGTCAACTTGAGATTCTTTATATCCTTTGGATACACAATTATTCAGGGGGGAAAAATACCAGTTATAAAATAAGGAAACAATTTTATGCAGACAAATTTAGATGCAGATACACATACACACACACACACACACACACACACACACACACACACCTCTCAACAGAATTTAATGCAAAGAATATGAGTAAGAACTAGAAAGAAAGCAAGGAAACAAGAATTGTGATTGCAACTATGTTACCCACTAGCTGTGTGCTCTTAATCAAGTCACTTTGCCAGTCTGGGAAGACACTGGTGCCTCCACCCCAGCCACCAAGATTTACCCACAGACGTGAGGGCAGGAAGGTTGTACGGAAGGGCAAGGGTTAGAGGTGAGCGGGAGGATCAATGGAGCGGTGTTCGTTTTGGGAGGTGAAGGAGTTTTATGTCCCAACCCAAATAGCAAGATACGGTGGGAACAGGGCAGACGGGGTTCTCGTGCAGAAGTGGGATGCCCGGGGAAGGGGAAGAGAGGTGCGTGCAGCTCGGTTAGAAAGTTCTGCCTGATTTTAAAAAAGATTTGCTCAGCAGCACAGTGGGAAAGACTGAACAGGCAAGATGAAGCGGGGGTTTTTAAGTAAAAAGTCTGCTAGCGATCTTTTGGGTGAATAAACAGGTGCTTTGCCATCCTGTACTGAACCATGTAAATGAACAGATTTCTCTTCAACAAAATGAGGATTCCCAGGGGCTTTTCAAAACCGTGGAGTAAAGAGGATGAACCTGACCCACGGCACTAAGGGAAGGATCTGCAGCGAGGCGACAGAGCCCTAGACGCTGAGGTCCGAGATCTCAAGTATCAGCAGAATATGGTCACTGTCAGGCCAACCACTTAGGTATCCAGACCTCAGCTGTCTCTCCGCACTCATTCAACAACTGAGGACCAGCTGCCTGGAGTGCAAAGCTACTCTGTCAGGGGCTGGTGATGATGGTGACCAAAGCGACAGCCCTTCCCTCACAGGGATTATAGACTAATGTGTGATTCAGTCATCAAATCATGATATCGCCTAATGTGTGACTGCAAATTGAGATGGGCCTCATAAAAGAAGATATGGTTCCTTGGGGCTTCCCTGGTGGCACAATGGTTAAGAATCCGCCTGCCAATGCAGGGGACATGGGTTCGAGCCCTGGTCGGGGAAGATCCCACATGCCATGGCGCAACTAAGCCCGTGCGCCACAACTACTGAGCCTGTGCTCTAGAGCCCACAAGCCACAACTACTGAGCCCGTGCGCCACAACTACTGAGCCTGTGCTCTAGAGCCCACAAGCCACAACTACTGAGCCCGTGCGCCACAACTACTGAAGCCTGCACGCCTAGAGCGCGTGCTCCACAACAAGAGAAGCCACCGCAATGAGAAGCCACCGCACCACAAGGAAGAGTAGCCTCCACTCACTGCAACTAGAGAAAGCCCACATGCAGCAACGAAGACCTAATGCAGCCAAAAATAAAATAAATAAAATAATTTAAAATAAATAAAGAAGAAGACATGGTTCCATCAGAGTGTATGATAAATAACCTCTTCCACTGGGGAGTCAGAAAAGGCTTTTCTGAGGAAGAAACCCCAGAGCTGAGTTTGAAAGATAAATATACCTTATCTTAGCCCAGGGCAGTTGGGTAGGAGCTGACGGAAACACTCCAGATAGAGCAAGCTTGGCAACGGCTCCTGACGGAGGAATCAGGGTGCCGTGGACAAGCAGACAGCAATCTGGTGTGACTGTACCACCAGCACCAGGTGTAGAATGATGGTTTAAGATGTGGCCAAAGGGGCAGGGGGCCTGGGCCATGCAAAGGCCTTATCGACCGTGTTATTCGAAGGGAAATGGGAAGAAGTGATCAGATTTAAGTATCTGAAAGACCAACGCCCATTTTAGTGTGGAGGATGGATTGGAGGGAGGCCAGTTACCAGGTGATTACAGAAGAGTCTGGGCAGAAGATGATGGCAGCTACCCTAAGATGCTGAAGACAGACACAGAGACGGGGATACACTCAAGAAGGTGAAGGTGGCAATGTTGCCACGACCTGAAGGTAAGGATTGGCCATGGGGTGTGCAGGGGAGAGAGGGGTCAACAAGGACTCCTTGGTTTTGACTTGAGTAACTAAATGGACAGTGGTGTCAATTACTACGGTAGGGGACACAGAAGGAGAATCAGGCATGGAGGGAGGATGGTGAGCTCAATGTCATCAACACCCAGGAGAAGCTATCAGGTATGTGCTCGGGAAATGTAGTGGGAAACATCATGAAACAGGGATGATGAGACTGTCCTATAAATGGCAGTGTTTCTCAAACTCTTCCATGTGATTACTCCTAATGGTAAAGGAGTAATGCCAGGGGCTCCAAGGGTATGACTGAAGTTGCCTGTCCCGAGCATGCCGTTTCTTTAACGTACTGAGTTTTCCCTTAAGAACGAAGGTGGAGCTCACATAATATACCTGCTCTTACTTAAAAAAGAAAGTACCCTCCCACCACCCTCTCCCACACGCACACCAATTTCCACCTTTAACAGACATTCCGGGAAGAGATGGCTTATTTATGCTTTGGCTTTGCCCATTTCCTGTGCAGAACCCTGTGCCCAGAGAGGATACACAGATCATTGTGAGAAGGGTGGATGTCATGTCATTTAATTTAATCTTCACCACAGTCCTGCGAAGTGTTATTATTCCCATTATACAGATGTGGCACCTGAGGCCCAGCAAAATTAACTTGCTCAGGGTCACAGAGCAGCAAGTAGAAGAGCAGAAAGAGATTTTAAAGCCTGTGGGGGTTTTCTTCGCCTCCACAATACCACTTTATTATGGAGATTGTTATTATGTATATAGGCTCTAAATATAATCTAATGTATACCGCTTTAAAAATGGAAGGCAAGAGTAAACAACAAGGTCCTACTGCACAGGATACTATATTCAATATCCTGTGATAAACCATAATGGAGAAGAATATGAAAAAGAATATATATATGTATAACTGAATCACTTTGCTGTACAGCAGAGATTAACACACTGCAAACCAACTACACTTCAAGGGAATAAGTTTTTAAAAATAGACGGCAATTTTATTATTAGTTTATTTGGGGCTGAGTATCACAGTAAAATATCGTAATTACACTTCGGTTCAGGAGCTTCTTTCTAAGGCACTCTTCACTATCTCTCTTAACAAGGTATACGTGATGCCTCTCTGCTAATCTTATTTTCAGCAGTTCCTCCAAAGTTCCAGCTAAGTTTAACTGGGGTCAAAGACAAGCTCACCCACTGTCCCAGGGAGTGAAATAAAATGGGCTCTTGGTGCAGGAGGACAACTCAAATCACCTGACCTGGGCTACTACTAAGCCATAAACCCCCGGGGTAAGAGGATTCCATGTGGCAGGAAAGAAAATATAATGGTTTCCTTTTCACCAGCCAAGGCTAGGCCCAATCCTCCCTCTCCAACAATTCTGTCTTTGGGTAAAACAAAGACAGAAAAAGACGAGAAGAGAAGAGATTATAAAAAGTGAAGGAAGTCAGAAGATGAGGAACAATGCATCGGGGAAGAGAAGGTATAACGTGTACTGCATCTGTCCAAAGGACAGGAGGAATAAATCAGGTAAGTGCGTACCGAGGTGTGATAGGGAGCTGATTAACTGGGGGACGTTGGTCTCTGGGAGATGGGAAATGGAAGTTAACAGAACAACATCATTTATCTCTTAAAAGGAAAATAAAACTGAAAAGCTACTTAGTTACCCTTGTGGCAAAAAGCACACAAGTAGGTAACATTTTTATATAAAAAAATTAAGTCAGTAAGGACTTACTTTAAAATAAGAAAATCTACTATATAAGGATCACTCCAATATTATTCAGTTATTAAAGCACAGGGCAATATAAAATCTGAATGACCACACATGGGAGTGAGCCGGTGTAAACTTTTTGGTTATGAAACTGGAACGTAGTGATGGTGGCACAGCTCTTCAGTTTTACTAAAATCATTGAGCTGTACTCGTCCAAAGCGTTAATTTTATGTTGTGTAAATTATATCTCAATCAAGCTGTGATGAAAAAAAAAATAGTGACCACCAGGGCAAAAACATGAGTTAAAAACAAAAATAGTAAATCTAAGCAGACGATTAAATTAAACTTTAGGCCACAGTCAGCAAGAGGACAACAGTAAAATACAAGGATTAGATATATAGCATACAAAAGTAACTTTCTAAAAACAATTATTTTAACCTCTAACAGAATAGAAACAAAATAGAAAAAGCAGGAAGCTGGTTTCCCCCCAAAATGAAAATACAGCTCAGAGCACAACAATGCAACTCCTTGGATCTTTAGAAAAGAACCAAATCTCCAGGCGGTAGTAGGTGCAGAACACTGTAATAGGCTCTTTTATTTTTTTAGCGGTATGTGGGCCTCTCACTGTTGTGGCCTCTCCCGTTGCGGAGCACAGGCTCCGGACGCGCAGGCTCAGCGGCCATGGCTCGCGGGCC
>NW_006770904.1:424465-433590 GCF_000442215.2 Lipotes vexillifer
TGTGGGATCTTCCCAGACCGGGGCACGAACCCGTATCCCCTGCATCGGCAGGCGGACTCCCAACCGCTGCGCCACCAGGGAAGCCCCTGTAATAGGCTTTTGAGATGGGCCTGTGGTGACTGAAACATCAAAACCAAATTGCATAAACCAGCAAATGTGCCAAGGCTACTGCAGGGACACCCGGTCTAAAATTCTACGCCAGCATATGAGACAGCCTGAAGAGGAAAAGGGGAAAAATGACTGACTGGCTTTAGAGACAAACAAAGACAAAGAATTAGTTGAGTAGGCCCAAACACATTTCAAAAAGCTTCACATACCCCTCTTTCTCGCCTGAAATGAGTGCGAGAAGTACTCCTCAATTACCGTACCAAAAATGGCCCCAAAATTATATTAAAAGGTTGGCATGTCCAAGGAAGGCTCTCGAAGCTTGTCATTAAACAAAATATTCATATAAAAACCATGTAGAAAACCTTGAAAGGCCTTTTTTTTTTTAACATCTTTATTGGAGTATAATTGCTTTACAATGGTGTGTTTCTGCTTGATAACAAAGTGAATCAGCTATACATATACATATATCCCCATATCTCCTCCCTCTTGTGTCTCCCTCCCACCCCTCTAAGGTGGTCACAAAGCACCGAACTAATCTCCCTGTGCTATGCGGCTGCTGGCATAGGTATTCTTGCATTTTATCACCATCTATTGACCGTGCCTTTTTATTTTTCGTACTTCTGGTACGTTGACATCTAGGAGCCATGCTGATCCTAGAGACAGACAGCCCCTCCCAGGGCTAACAGATTCCTACAGATAGTAAGTGACTTGCCTATGAGCCTGCCTTTCATATGCAAACCAACCACTCCAGAGCCCCTATCCTCAATCATCTCCTTTAGGGAGTTCTTGCACTACAGGCCAAGGTTCTCCTGCCCTCATCACCCCAGGGCCAGGTACCAGATAACTAGAGACAGTCCTTATGCCCCAGAGCCACTAAAATGATTCACACTAGCCAGGCACACCTGCTAGCCCTGTCCTGCACATTCCTTCCTGTGGAAACACAATAAAGGCTCTTGCCCACGTTCTCTTCCCTTTCTGCTTCCTGAACAACCCTGGTGCTTCTCCACGTGGCTCTCCACGGCCTGGCATGACCCGTTCTCTTCGGGATCTGTGAATATAACAGACTATCTTTTCAATGGCAATTGTCTCTTGATCTGTGGGCTTCACCATACCTGAATAATAATAAAGCCTACATTTTAAAACACACCTATTCTTGCACTGGTTTGTAAACAAAGGGAAAAACTAATGAGGGTTTTGGTTTTCACAGCTTTATGTTCCATGAAGTCTGTTTACGTTTGAGCGAGTGCTTTATTAACAGAAAGTCTGGTGAAGGACCGATTCTCAGCAGTAAATGCCACCAAAGCACAGATACTAACTCTGGTAATGGAGTGACAGCAGTTCTAATCACTACTGTAAACCTCTTTTGAGCCACCACTGCAGTATATGCCATATTTACTAAAAGCCAGTTCCCCATCACCTCCCCCTAATTATTTTTTCAGTCTCCCTATCCACATGGTATGTGCTAAGCCAAGGAATCCTATGCTTCTTTAACATCAATGAATTTAAAACAGGCATCTTGGATGGGCTTGTTCTGCTTAGTGAATGCCTGCGATGGATGATTTTGTTAAAAATAACTAGGACATTCTCTTCTTATTTTTTTCATGTGCTCACATACACGTGTTCTTTTATTTTCTTATTTATAAAAATACATGAAACATTTTCACTGTAAATAATTCAAGAAACAGAAAACAAACTCCTTTTTCATTGTCCCTCCTTCCGTAGACCCAACTCATCAAATCTCACTACTGCCCTTCTCTGATATTCTCATTCTCTCTTTTCCTTCCTCCCTCTCTCTCTCCCTCTGTCCCACGCACTCCCACACTATATAAATACAGTTTTTAAAACCACCAATGGGATCATTCTGCTTATATTGTTGTACAACTCTTTTTTCTCCTCTCATTTATAAATATGTTTTAGAGATATTCCCATCAGTACATACAGAAGCACCTCATTCTTTTTGAGTACCACATACCACTACATGGGATATAAGTGCCAGAACTTATTTCACCATCTGCAGCTGAAGAAAATTTAAGTTGTTTTGCATTTCTGGCCTACAAAGATTGCTACTGTGAATATGCCTGTTTAGGCACCCATGTGAAACAGGTAAAAGAATTTTTCTAAAATATATCACTAGACTTACTGGGCAGGGTATTTTCGCTGTGCTCCCCGTACTGATGGAAGAAAGAAACTCTTATATTTCATAAAATGAGGAAATGGGGGAAAAAAGTAATATTGATGCTTTTTCAGTCATCTGGTTCTCAGAGTACCAGAGCAGGGAGTTATTCATTTTTTTCTCTAGGATAATCTATCTCTGTTGAATTCTCTGCTCAACTGCCTTTAAATCACACTCTGTATGGGATAGAAGTTTGAAGGGGGGAAAACAATTGAGAAATGATGAAATCTGCAGTAGCTTACTGCAGAGTCTTATGCTCTCAGTGGTTAGAATAGTCCACTTGCAAGTAAAATCTGTAGCTTTTTATCCCTTTAAAATTTGACAACTCCAGTGAAAGTGAATTTATGCTAGAGATCTACAAGTAACAAATGGAATGAGCCTCCAGAACCTGGAACCTACCTCAGCTGACATCATAAATAAGGGAAATTATTAATATGATGCAACTACATTCTAGAAGGACCCAACATGAAACAACCAACCCACATTTACACTATCTCCAGAGAAAATGCATCCATTTTCCTTAAGATGAAGAGACCCTCTTTCAAAATTAAATGTATACATACAACATATAAAAGAGGGGAAAGGAGAGCAAGGATTTGGAGGAAGGGATAAATCCAGAGGTCTTCCATTTCAAAAGATCAGATGACAAATACCAGTCGATCCTCTATTTCATAAGGAAGTTAAGGAGAAAAGCAACAAGGTTGTCAATCTAAATGCTGTGTTGAAGAAAGAAGTAGAAAAGAATGCAATTTTAAATGTCTAGTTTCAGACAGAATGTTATGATAAACACATTCAAGAAGTCCTGTTAATCTAGAAGCAATCTGTATGAGCACCGACTTTCACCAACTCAGATGATGTTGAGGGGTCCTATGAATATCTAAACATTTTGCTAAATGTAGGATCACTAGGCAAGAAGGTTTTTGATTACTTGATTATCCAAAGAAAGCTTATTGAATTACTAATTCAAAATGAAAAATCACTTTTAATATATTTGGCAATTAAGGCTGAGTGAGCCTCAAAATCAGAAAGACTGAACAACGTCCAACTGTATAGCACAGAGAACTATATTCAGTATCTTGTGATAAACCATAATGGAAAAGAATATATAAAACTATATATATATATATATATATAAACAGAATCACTTTGCTGTGCAGCAGAAATTAACACAACATTGAAATCAACTATACTTTAATAAATTTTTTTTAAAAAACCAGAGAGACTGACCAGTTTAGAACGATTTTCCCCTCTAAAAATCTAAACCATGTGGAAATGTCATCTAAAAGATTGAATCTAAAGTGTAATTGTCCTCATCACATAATAAGCATAGATCCTGATTCACATTGTTACAACGTGAATTCCAGCGATGGTCCAAGTGGATGGGGTACATGAATAAGGTTCCTCATCTCTAACATGGTAACCTACCCAATGTACTCGTGCAACACTGAGTAGCTAGCTTACATAAACTCTTCCCGGCCTGTGAGGTAGGAGATGAGATTGTTTATTTACTGTTGTTCGTGATTACATCCAAGTCATCTAGATCAGCACTTTCCACAGTCTGTTCTGCACAACAGTAACCCCCAGAGATGCTCTGAGGAAAGGGTTGGAGGACAATAGTTTTGGGAAATGCCATGTACCACTGGAGAATCACAGTGTTCGTTAGCAGGAGAGGACCTGAAGAAACCAGTTTAACTCAGTTTAACCCAGTGTTTCCTTTGACAGTATGACCCTTTCATGGAGTACCATGGGTCTTTCATTCTGAGGAAAATCTTCTGCGAAACAATGATCTAAATTCCAGGTTGCAGGAAGCAAATGTGGTTGTTCTGTTGTAAAAAGGAACCAGGGAGGTCAGCTTTTCTAACTCAGCAGGGACGCAGGGGGGCCAAGATCTTTCATACGGAGCTTTCTGGTCAATGTTTGAATCAAACACAACAGAAAACCTAAAGTCCTGCAATATTAAATGAGCAAAGGCATGACTGAAAGATCCACAAAGATCCTAATGGAGCAAAGTGACCAGCCATCCATCTACCTGTCCTCCTGTGGTCCTGGTAGAGACTTCAGCTGGTAGACATCTGCATTCCAGTGACCTCCCCAGATGGGCAGTCCCCCATCCATTCTCCAGATAAATAAAAGACTAGACTTAACCTTGATCAGCTCGATACTACAGAGTATCTGTCCAAAACAACAATCTGGGTTTTGACATAATTGGTATTAGGTACTTCTTTCTGACAGTAATGCAGACAGTATAATTTCCTCTGGAGTCAGAGAGCATGAGAGTTGGACATGTCATTAGCATAGACAAGGCGATTTATTTCCCTCTTACTGTGGGAGAAGAGCCTGCAGTCAGGTCCCACAGGAGCCTTATCCACTGATGAAGTGTACGAAAGAAAGGATCACAGACTCATTTCAAGCTGCAAGTTGTGCTGTTAAAAGCACCTTTTTCATGGATCTTGATTGGATCCTGGTTTGAACAAACTAGCTATCAAAGCGTTTGGGGGTCAGTTGGGAAAATATGAATATGAACTGGGTATTAGATGATATTTTAGGGAATTACTATTAGTTTTGCTACCTATGATAATGGAATTGGGGTTACAGAGGACATTTTCCTGAGTTTTTAGGGATGAATGATTAGAGATGTCTGTCACTTACTTCTTCTTCAAAAAAAAAAAAAAGGCAATGAATATGGCCACATCTTAGTAACTGTTAGGTGATGGCTATATAACTATACAATTGAACTGGCAATGATATCATTATACAATCCTCTCATGTTTGAAAATTCTCAAAATAAAATGTAAACGCACAAAATGAATGAATCTCACAAGTAATGCTGAGTGAAAAGAGCAAGACAAAAGAACACACACACTGCGATTCCATTTGTATAAAGTTCAAAACTGGCAAAACTAAATATATATGGTTTAGAGATGCATCTCTCTAAACTTTAAAACTACAAAGAAAAGGATATGATGACAATAAAAAATCAGGACAGCGGCCACCTTTGGTGGGGAGGGAAATTGCAATCACAGAGGCACATTAAGGGGCTCCCAGATACTGTCAATTTTTTCTTTTTCTTTTTTTTGGATGTGGCAGCAGTTATATGCACTTTATAACCATCGGTTAAACTGTACATTGATGCTTAATGCATTTTCTCAATGTATGTTTTATTTTCCAAAGCAAAAACATTCAAAGGACCTTCTTACTAATTCTGCTTCTCTTTTCACTGATGTATTAGCCTCTGAAGGGGAGTAAAAAACTCAGCCACCACAGAATGAAATTATACAGTTGGCCAGCAGACAACTCTTGCTAATGAAAGAAAGGGTGATCACAGGCAATGAAAGCCACAAGTTCTTTCCTGGTCATTTCTTTAAATAGTTCAGATAGGAGCACAGAATCGTTGCCCTTAATGCCTGCAAGTATCTGGGCAGCAGAAGAGGGACCTGAAGTCTGAGGGGGAGAAAGCTGGCAGAAAGTTTTCGAGGTGAGTAATTTTGCAGAAGTAAGTATTCTGATGTTTGAAAATAGGTTGAACTGTTCTTGGAGTCCATCCTTGAAGTGGCATCTAAGACGCAACTTAGAGAAATCAGTTTTGCAAGGATCAGCCTCAACACTCTTGGGAGGGCACTGAGGAAAGTGTATGTTACAACTGGCAGATTCCATCTTCTCTCTCTCTACCCCAATCTGCACAGGACAACTTCAGACCAAATTAGAACAGAATAACTATCAGTTTTCTCTTCGGAGATTTACAAGACACGGTAGAAATAATTCCTTCTCCATTTATTGTTCCCCTCTTATGGGAACATGGTAGAACATGATTTAATAAAACTAAGATCTGAAAAGTAACGTAGGTTAAGCCCTGTTTACAGCCTTCGCTTTGTCTTTTCACCTACATATCACCTATTACAAGGGACTGTATTTCATTAAATGTGGAACAGGTGGCCCTACGGTGATAGAGAATGCAATGCAATGAAAGTATTTATGTTAGAAATAAAGGTTTGATGCTTTGGTGTTTGCTTCTTTTACTTGCAGGGAAGTGTGTCCTAACATCTAATTTTTTTTGTGATTGTGTACCGAGCTACAATTCACATTTCCATCATGTTCTCTGCTACCTCTAACACTCCGGTCAGGAATAAAAAAGAAAATTCATTGATTTAGAGCTAGTTAAGTGACTTGCTCTTCCAGATGTAGGAAGCCTAATGCTGTACTGTATTTCGTTCCAGACACCTAATTATTACTGGTCACTTTATGATAGAAAAAGGTATCGCCCAAAGCACTGAAGGAAATCTGAAATCCTGCCCAGAACAGCTTTAATAGCCCATCTACCACCTGTTACCCAAAAGATAACAGGGCCCTTGTTCAAAGGGTTTTGTGCTGTCAAGTTAATGGAAATAGGTTTGCCTCTTTCACTGCTTGTTTTTCCTCTAATGGTCCAATCAGCTCTGCTGCAATGAAGCCTTTAGAAGGCGGCGTTAAGATGTTTAGGCTTTAAAATCTTACTTCTCTGATTCTTTATAAGACAGAGAAAGACAGCAGTGTTAGACTGAGGGAATTTATTTGCTCTTAGTATCTAGTCAGATTAAAGTCAACTAATGATCCTGAACAAAAATTTTAAAAACCATAACTATATACAGTTATGTCAAATGTCTACTCAGACAAATATTTTGTCTGAAAGGGACATTTTTGTGTGAAGACTTGATTTCTCCCTTCCATTGCCATGGTAACACTCACAATGTATTAGGAACTACTTACTGCGCTTTCCATGTAGTACTTTATTGTAAGTTTCACAACAACTCCAGAGGCTTGATTATCACCATTTTGCAGATAAAGAAGATGTTAAGTAACTTGCCCAAGGTGCAAAATTGGACTTGAACCCAAGCCGTGTGATTCCAGTGTGTGAAAGCTTAAGCATGACATTATACTGCCCATCGCCTGACAACTTATCCGGACTATCCATAAATAAACAAATGTGTACAGATAGGCTACAGTGCATATACAGAAGAACGAAAGGTATGCTTTTTGCTATTTTCTGGGCCAAATTTTGTAGCTTGTAAACTCTGATCATTTCTTAAATCACCTTACTAAAGTTTAGCAGTGACTTAATTGTCACCAAATGAGGTTTCACAAATGAAGACAAAGCATCCTGCCTCACGCATAAAACTCAGTAAGTTGTGCAATTGTTTTTATGATCATGCTGTACTTTAGGAAAAAGTTAAACTGGCCAAAGGAAATACAGAGTCACACAGAAATTTGTAATTTCACTCTCTTCTTTTATATGCATATGTTAAGTAACATCCATGTTTTGGAAGGTAAATATCCACTCAGTTACTTCCCATCAGTCATTTCCCATGGAGAGAATTATAAAGGTAAGAAATGTGCAGATTTGCTACGTCCTTGAAAAACTGAGCTACATCAAGCCTTTATACCAAAGCAGAACAGAAATGCTCACGAAGAAGAAATGCCTAACTGCATATAATTAAATAACAAAACCTTCCAATCTAAGAGAAAGTCCAAGTAATTTAGGAACATCCTTTCCTATTCTGCATATACCAAACACATTTTTTCATTTCTGTCTCAACCTTCTCCTCTTGCATGATAAGATGCTTCACCCAGAAACAGACTGGGTTCGGCTAGTCTTTATCTAAGCATCCGCCAGCTAATGATAAAAGCAATATGGCCGGGCTTCCCTGGTGGCGCAGTGGTTGGGGGTCCACCTGTCGATGCGGGGGACGCGGGTTCGTGCCCCGGTCCGGGAGGATCCCACATGCCGCGGAGCGGCTGGTCCCGTGAGCCATGGCCGCTGGGCCTGCGTGTCCGGAGCCTGTGCTCCGCAGTGGGAGAGGCCGCAGCGGTGAGAGGCCCGCGTACCGCAAAAAAACCCGAAACAAAACAAAAAAACCCAATATGGCCAAATAGCCATGATCTACAAATAGGAGAAGAGAGTTATTAATCTGTATTGGGGGGGGGGGGCGGAAAATCAACCATTAGTACCTAGATATTATTCCCTGAAAATCCCAGAATATTTGAATAGCAGGTGTGTGAATCAAACATTTACCCAAGCAGCAATTGGAAAAACTGAAAAACATAACCACTGCCAAAAGAAGAAATCTCTTAACGTATGCAACGAAGAACAAAGGTCTAGAAGCACAGTGCTCCTCAAAGCTTTCCTTGAGGCTCTGCTTGTTCTCACAGATGCCATCAATACCCCCTCCCTTTATGACAAAGCAGTGACACATGACAAGCAGCACGTTGCTCCCTTAAATGAACACGCAGCCTTCTCTGTTCCTCCTTTGTGATCGCAACTTCTGAGTTTTGTTTCTGATGGGTATTTTTGCACTCCTTTTGAAGTAACTGTCGTGTGCAGAGTGAAAGGTAACAAATGTGCAATGCTTAATTCACCAATGGAAATAGCAGAAATCAATGTCGTTCATTTGCTCGACACTGATTCTTTATGACATCATGAATGGAACTTTTTTTTCCTCCATAAAATTACCCAGCAGTCTCTTAATTCTAGGGATTGACTCTGAGTGATGAGTTGATTTGAGGAAATGTCTGGGCCAGGGCAGCAATTTAGAATTCAGATGTTGATTCTTAGTACCATCTGGGCTTGAGTGAGGGAGGGGATGAGGATTTGATGGCCGTGGTCCTGATGGGAATCTAGCTGATCTCAACGGTGTTCAGAGGCAAAGTAAACTATCAACCCATTTTCTTTCTTCCTCACAAACCCACAAAAGTGGCTTCACTGGTCTCATCGACAAGTTAATAGAAAAATCTTGCCCGAGGTTGTGCCTATACAATATTACAGGAATGAGCCATGAAAACAGATCAATCAGCTTGATTTGATTTCTTTCCC
>NW_006770904.1:433600-455128 GCF_000442215.2 Lipotes vexillifer
TTTCCCTATCAAAACATCCTGTCACCTGACAGAGCTAACTAGATAAACTAACCGCTGTGAAAGCATGAAGACAGAGACAAAACAGAAACTGTCTGGACTTTCTCACACATTCTGTCAAAGCTATTGGCTCAGGGATGCGATCAGCTTAGCGTTTTTTAAATTGTGGTAAAATACACGTGACAGAAAATTGACCATTGTAACCACTTCCGAGGGTACAGTTCAGTAGCTTAAGTATATTCATATTATTGTGTAACCAATATTTTCATCTTGTAAAACGGAAACTCTATACCTATTAAACAATAACTCCCCATTCTTCTCCCTGCCAGCCCCTGGCAACCACCATTCTACTTTCTGTATCCGTGAATCTGACTACTCTGGGTACCTCATATAAATGAAATCATACAATATCTGTCTTTTTTTGTGACTGTCTTATTTCACTTAGCAAGGTACATCTATGTTGTAGCATGTGACAGGACTTCCTTTTTAAAGCTGGATAAATATTCAATTGTATGTGTATATATCACATTTTGTTTATCATCTGTCGACGGGCACCTAGGATTGCTCCCACCTCTTGGCTGTTGTGAATAATGCTGCTATGAACATGTGTGTGCAAATATCTCCTTGAGATCCTGCTTCAGAAGTGGGATGGCTGGATCATGTATGCAGCAGTTCTATGCTTAATTTTTTGAGGAACCACCATACTGCTTTCCTTAGTGGCTGCACCATTTTGCATTCCCACCAAAAGTGCACAAAAGCTCCAATTTCCCACATCCTCATAACACTTATTATCTGTTTGTTTGTTTGTTTTTTAAATAGCTATCTTAATGGGTGTGATGGGATGAAGTTAGTTTTAAGATGTCAAAACTCAGGGAGAGGAAAATTATGAGAATCTAATACCTAATGTTTGGCTGTGAGCTTAAATGCTTTTAAAAGTTGCCATTTCTTCACCTCAGGTCACAGAAATAATATCACAAGCTAAAGGTCTCCTTTGACCCTCTGGGATTATAAGACTTGATTTCTTTATAGAGGAAAAGTGGGGATAAATTTAATGGAAAGGATGAATAAGTTAAGAGGAAAGTTTACATTTTTCAGAGAAAAAGTTTTGTTGTTATTGTCATTTTTATTTCCAAAATAGAAACTTATCCACAAATGTCTTTATAATTCATGAAGGACAGTAGCTTCACTGCAAATATCTGTACCTCTCTCCACTGTGCGTGATGAAAGTCTTTAATTATATGAGCC
Source organism: Lipotes vexillifer (assembly GCF_000442215.2). NCBI lineage: Eukaryota > Metazoa > Chordata > Mammalia > Artiodactyla > Lipotidae > Lipotes > Lipotes vexillifer. Next base: position 434,843 of record NW_006770904.1, read on the forward strand.
AAAGTTTCTACTTTATGAGGAAACCTGGCTACCTGGTTGCACGTGGTTGCTTTCTTTGAAACTTCCATGGGGCTTGAAACAATGCTGTCCATTCAACTTGAGTTCCTCAAATGAAAAATTGGGGGGAAATACAATCGCATTCAAAGGTAGCAAGTATGGATTCTGTAAGCATTTCAACTCTATGTTTCAAAACAGGTAGAGAATATACTTATAATGAAAAAAAGAATTACTTTGTGAATATGCAGAGCAGGTGTTGGCAAACTTTTTCTGTAAAGGGCAGACAGCCACCAGTCTTTAAGAAACTACTCAATTCTGTCATAGCAACTCTAGACAGTACACAAATGAATAAGGTGGCTGTGTTCCAATAAAACTTTATTTACAAAAACAGGGTGGGAGACGGATTTGGCCTGTGGGTCATAGTTTGCTAACCCCTGTTGTAGAAAACCCAAGAAAAAGAACTTTATAGAGTTCTCCCATAAGTTGAAGGAGGAAGAACAAACCTTCACGCTGTGTGGCATTAAAAAAAAAAAAAAAAAAAAAAAAAAAAAAAAACGAAACAAAAGAAACCTTCTTGACATCACTGCTTTCAAAACTAAGTATAAAACTGTGGCTTTCACATAAAAAAATGCATTTCAGGCCTCATGTCATGTTCACACTTTAGATCCTTGAGCTGAAGCAGCTTATGATACATGAGAATCAACATAACCTCGGATGTTGAACCTTGAAATCCTAACTTCGTCAAAAGCTAAAGTTTAACTTTACACAGAAGAAACTCTCAGGTAGAAATGGCACGTTTCATCCTAAGTCACTTAACAAATTCCAATTGTCAGCCTACAATTGGAGGCTGCAAGGTAACCACTGGAAGGAAACGCTGGACCAATCCCTCTGACATCCGCCTCATTTTCCCCTTGGAGTTTCTCCCAAAGTGATGAGAAAGACTCTCTCCTTGACCAAACTCTAGTCCAGAGGCTCCTCTAAGCCTCTTCTTGACTTGGCCTCTAAGAACTCAATTTTCAACACTAACGATTTTGTCCACCCCCGACACTAAGAGACTTGAAGCAACACATATAGTTTCTAGCAGCTCAAGGCTGCATTCCCTGGATGATGACTATAGCCCCCGAAAGTACCTGCCTGAGAAGGCTGAGTACTGCCCAAAGAACGTACTGTTTGTTCCAGCCGAAACCTGACACAGGCCCCTGGGCTCCCTTTTCTTTGGGCATTTACTTTAGAAAACTGACAACAGTAAATCATTTCTCTGCGCCTTTGAGACAGAGGCAGATGTATATGTATATTCTACAAGCCAGGAGTGTCTTTCTCAAGGATATGGAAGCCATTCCTTTGAAACATAATCATCAAAAAGGACAGAGCCCCTGTCTTCCAGTCTCTGTGGGAGGGTAGGAGCTGAACTTCAGCAAGAGCCAGTGAACAGACACAGACGGCCCGATCACACCCCTTACTGGCCTTCAGGGCTTTTCCTTTAGCGTACCCAGTGTCACACGGGGTTCTGTTTACTATTGCAGTAATAAGGAATAAAATCTGTCTTACGGCTTGAAACTAACGTCCAGCTGACAGTTACTTCTCCACACTGCCTTCAGGGGACACTGCTCCGTCTTTAGTGCTCAGGCACCAAGAGGAACAAAACTCCCTCCTCTTATTTTCCTTAGCACGTCTTTAAACACATCACCCCTTCCAATCCCAAGAGGCCCAAGCAGACTCTCTGACTGATGCTTCACAGGTGAGCCCAAGAGACATGTTTTCCTCTCCCACCACCTGGAGCCTCTGCTCTCTCACTTTCGGATTTCTAGAGCGATGGGTCTCTCTGTCCAGGTGAACGACAAGAGGAACAGACCCACCCATTCTCATCCTCATTCCCCGTCACCGTGTGCATGGGCCACCGGTGTATTATAACCACATCTTAGTACAAAACGATAGCATAGGATTCAAACCACAGGCATTACCAAATATAGAAACCAGACTGTTACTTTATTTTTACTTTGGACAAAAGAGGGTGGGGGAAAAGGTATATGGATGACTTAATCCCAATAATTTAAACCTTGCAGTGAGGCAACTTTTTTTTTTTTTTTTTTGCGGTACGCGGGCCTCTCACTGTTGTGGCCTCTCCCACTGTGGAGCACAGGCTCTGGACACGCAGGCTCAGCAGCCATGGCTCACGGCATGTGGGATCCTCCCGGACCGGGGCACGAACCCCTTGTCTCCTGCATCGGCAGGCGGACTCTCAAGCACTGCGCCACCAGGGAAGCCCTTTGATAACTATTTTATATTAATTTCTTTTCTTAAACAAAAGTCTTGTGCACTATTTTACTTATAATGGTTCTTGGAAAGGATATGGAAAGAAAAGAGATTAGGGAATTTCATGGAAGTCAAATTTTGAATGACATCTGAGTTTAAGCTCCTTTTTCTAAACTTCTGGCTTTGTGAAAGCTCCTTTCTACATTATTAAAAGAACATGAGAGGATTACATGTTTGTGTCTGAGGTTTAATCAAATCATTGAAATGAATTCTTAAAAATATTTAACAGCTCTACCCAACAGATCTAACAAGCTAAGGAAGCTTTTAAAATATTTTAATTATTATTTTAAAAAGCACAATGCTACATGTTGTCAAATAAAATGAAGTTAAAATTTCATAAAAATTTGAATAGGCTTTTAAAACAGGGTAATAGTAACGGAAAGGATTTAAAAATAAACCTTGCTCTTGACTTAATTGAGAGTAATAGGAATTAAATGTAGCATCTACATAGCTTGTGACTAAAGTTATTTTTAGAGAAATACCAGGGACAGATCCCACCAGATGTGCTCAATCTCAATGGAAGATTCCTCCCAACCACAGGCTGATTCTGCTTGCGCTCCAGTGCCCTGAGTCATCATAGGATTTTACACTAACAGGAAGGACAACCAAACCTCAACTGTCTGCTCTGCTTCATGTCAGTGAGCAAATTTTGAATTTTTTTTTTTTTTTTTTTCCCGTACACGAGCCTCTCACTGCTGCGGCCCCTCCCGTTGTGGAGCACAGGCTCCGGACGCGCAGGCTCCGCGGCCATGGCTCATGGGCCCAGCCGCTCCGCGGCATGTGGGATCTTCCCGGACCGGGGCACGAACCCGTGTCCCCTGCATCGGCAGGCGGACTCTCAACCACTGCACCACCAGGGAAGCCCAATTTTGAATATTTTATCTCTGGATTTCATTCATTCTTTCTTCCAAAAAAATTACTTGGTATGTTTTGATTTTACCACATCCTATGTTCTAGGCACACAGGTAGGCATCTGGTATTAAAAACTGTGGCTAATCCTGCTCTGCCCAAGTATTCTGATCCTGGAACCCCAGTTTCAGTAACTGAGTCCTTTTCTCAGTTTCATCCTTGAACTCTATTCTTAAGGACTAAGATTCTCCTGCTTCTTTCACTTTTGCTAGGGATTTTTTTTCCTGAGGATTTTTGCTAGGGAATGCAATCATGTACTTGAATCCTCAGGCCTGTGTCTGAGTTTCTGTTGTGTTCTTTCCTGACTCTGATGACCCACCTACCTAAATGGATTCAGATAACGTTCCATTACCTTTTCATTCTCCTAGTGATGTAAGCACCTAATTTCTTATATCATATCCCTTTCTGCACTGAACTTGAGTGATGCTCCAACCCTGATGGGGAGGTTAGGAAGGGGTCTGCTTTGGGCTGGGGGTGGGATCGATTCATCTTTTGAATGAGTTGGGATATCCCAATGAAAATATCTTACGGTCAAACTGAATATATGTAATTGGAGAACTGACAAGAAATCAGAAGCAAAGGGACAACCAAAGAGGTCTCAGTATAAAATTAAGGGAGAGAACGGGCTTCCTAGGGAAATTGGACAAGAAACAACAGGAAGACAATGACTGAGCCTTAGAGACTATCACAGTGATTAAACTGGAAGAAAAATACTCACCAAAAGTGAGAGGGGAGGGCTTCCCTGGTGGCGCAGTGGCTGAGAGTCCGCCTGCCGATGCAGGGGACAGGGGTTCGTGCCCCGGTCCGGGAAGACCCCACATGCCACGGAGCGGCTGGGCCCGTGAGCCACGGCTGCTGAGGCTGCACGTCCGGAGGCTGTGCTCCGCAGTGGGAGAGGCCACAACAGTGAGAGGCCCGCGTACCGCAAAAAAAAAAAAAAAGTGAGAGGGGAAAAGTAAAGTTGTTGGAAAGTGGGCTGTAACAAATTTTAGGTGTTTTGAATGTTAAGGAGTACTACTACTCTATTTCCAAGAGGTCCTCTATTTCATATGAGGGTTGTTTGTTTGAACAGCACCTTAAGGATTTACTATGTCGTTCATTTTCAAAGCAGAATTTTTACCTTCTTAAATGCTCACGTTAAAGTTACTGTCATTTCCTAACTTGCATAGCTGAGAAAAGACACTTAAACTTTCCAAATAAGGAAATTACACATTCAAAACTCGTATGTATCTGCCTATGAACACTAGCCTACAATTGACTTATTCAGATATAGAGAAAATCCAGTCACATTCTCCTATCAAGACCCCAAAGATAAGAGAGATTTTTCTAACCCTTTTTTCCTCTTCAAATCTAAGTCTCAGCTTACAAATTTGAGGTGGAAATTTTACAGGACTAGCTTCCTTTAGAGCATACCAGGTTTTGTTCGTTTAGAATACACCTAAAAGATTATTTTCAACTGCACCTGTCTAAAATCACAGGTTGGATGAATTTTCTAATGAGGTCATTAAACTGTTTTCAAGCCTCACGTTGCCAGTTTATGAGAGGTTCCGTTAAAATTTTAATTTGCCTCAATGGAATTGCAAAATTTATAATGGGCTCACAGTTGCTTAGCAAAAATACGCAAGAAAGAAAAAAAGTCCTCTCAGATTGTGAGCTGAAGCTAAAGGAAGAAAAATCTTCCATACGTGTCAATTTCTTCTCAGTTTAAAGAAACCACTGGAATAGCTGGTAAGCCAGTTACATGAGAATATGATTCTGAAACTCAGATAATATTTTTTCTTCATATTGATGTATTTTAATTCAGAGGGCTTTCACCTTTATTAATGATTTGAAATAGATTCAACAAATTGTCTTCCTCTGTATGAATCCAGGCATTACTTTAAAATACTTTCCAGAGTTTTAAGTCACGAATCTAAATCAGAGTCAAGTTTCTAGCTAGCAAGAAGCCAAAAAAGCAACGCAGCCAGCAGTATGGATGGCACAAATCCATGCATTAAAACTCATGCAGTTAAATCATTCTGAGGGCTCCCCAAGCTCCCACTCCTAGCTAGTTTACTTTAATTTTAGTTACAAGTTATATGGGCTTGGTTGTCTGGTTTTCTAGACCATAGAAACATAAATTACAAAGCAAGAGGCAGCCTGATAGGAGAAGCAGCATCTCAGGGAAATGGAGATGGGGGAGGGGATTTTAAAGCAAAAAAGACCGAACTGTCTTACACCCTTAATAGCCCCTGAGAGCATCATTATTCAGGGCACGCATAGTAATAAATGTATTAATAAGGATCCTGAAGCATCAAGAAAATATAAAATTAGGTTTACTGTACTCTAAGGAGAAATGCGAAAGCACATACTTCAAAGAGACTTCTATTGAGACTGATTATTTTAATTCTTTAAGGCGTTTAAGAGAGAGAATCTTTCGGTAAAATCACTAATGCAAAACACCTAATTCCCTAATGCTTAATGAAGCATTATGATATTTCCGTAATGATGTAAATTGACATAAATCACATGGAGACAGGATCGTGTATATAGCTATGTAACACTGTGTGCCTGTGCTTGATTGAAAACATCAAAGAAATTAACAATTTAATAAAGGCACGCTGATGTTACTATTTTCTAAGGACTTCAACAACTTTAGTATGTATTTCTGAAGTTCAGAGTAATAACTCAAAGTGACGAAGCCAGAACACAGTTCTAATTCTACAACATCACGACCATCAAGCCTAGTTCATTTACATCGGGATTCCTGAAGGCCAGTGGCAGTTAAAATTTCTGGGAGCTGTCACTAAAGCCATCTACCATTTAGAGAGTATGAGGGTACCTTGGGGGTCCTACGGGTCTCTGATTTTGAGTAATATTCTCTTTGGTCAAACATGACAGAATGCAAAAATGGCTCCAAATAAGCCATGTTTTTGTATAAGCCACTCAACCCCAAAACGAGACAAAGACTAGCACAGAAAAGAAACAAAAACCATGGCGGGCTTCCCTGGTGGCGCAGTGGTTGAGAGTCCGCCTGCCGATGCGGGGGACACGGGTTCGTGCCCCAGTCCGGGATGATCCCACGTGCCGCGGAGCGGCTGGACCCGTGAGCCATGGCCGCTGAGCCTGCGCGTTCGGAGCCTGTGCTCCGCAACGGGAGAGGCCACAGCAGTGAGAGGCCCGTGTACTGCAGAAAAAAACAAAAACCAAAAAACAAACCCATGGCCTTCAAGCACAGTGAACCATCTGTATGCAGTACAACATCAGAGATACATATACGTTTATATTTTCATACACATAAGTCACTTTAAATTTCTTCTATAAGTTATAAGCTAGTGTACATGTCTTCACATTATATTAATATATGGCAAATATCAAAGAGATATGGAATCATATATTTTACGAATGGATGAGAAGTCAAGGACTTTCTATTCCAATCTTCTAAAAAACAGAAGCTGAGATTCCAATGATGTACATGCTCAAGTTTAACACCAAGCAACTATGACCAAAAGCTAAACTCTAGGATACTTTTCAACCACACCAAGAATCAATCTCAGGAAGGTCAGATGCATGAACTACACAAATCTCTCTTACTTTGCGTTTTCATCCTTCGAGTCTTCTTATTCCCTCAAAACAACCAGATAGGCATTTCATATGGACCTTATACTAACAAGTCAGGTGGGAGAAATGGAAAAGAAAGAAGGATTTCCTAAAGGTTAATGGTTTTCTTGAGGTAGAGTCAATATCTGCCAAAATTAAACTTCCGGTCAGACAATTTACTTCTACTTCTATATGATTCTTTAGAAATAGTGGCAATTGTTTGCGTTGTATAGAGCATTTTAAAATACATTAATTTATGCCCCCTACTTTCAGCACCTACTACAGACAGAAAAGGCAAATAAGAATGTTGATGCTGGGACTTCCCCGGTGGTCCAGTGGTTAAGAATCCGCCTTCCAATGCAGGGGGATGCAGGTTTGATCCCTGGTCAGGGAACTAGGATCCCACATGCCACAGGGCAACTAAGTCCATGTTGCAAGTACCGAGCACACGCACTCTGGAGCCCGTACACCACAACTAGAGAGAAGCCCACGCGCCGCAACAAAGAGCCCGTGCACTGCAACGGAAGACCTTGCATGCTGCGACTAAGACCTGACGCAGCCAAAGATAAATAAATAAATCAATATTAAAAAAATATATATTGATGCTTATCTCCAACAATTCAAATGCAAATCCAGAAAAATGGGTGGATGTGTATGGGAAAGTTCTGACATACACAGATTGAGGTGAGGAACACAGATTGCGGAGTCCAACAGAACTGAGTTCAAATTCCACTGACCCTAGACAAGTTACTGAGCCTCTCTGAGCCTCAGTTGCCTTGTTTGTAGATTAGAAATGATGATGTTTGCCACATAAGGTGACTCTGATGTTTAAACGAGCTGGTAGATACTGAACACATGCTGGACATTTAGCTTGGATACTGTGGTGGGTTACACGTTTTGGTTCTAGGGCTAAGACGCTTATTCAAGGCCATGCCAATCTTTGGTGGGAACCAGGCCTCCATCTCTTGGTATAAACCAGTCACCCATTCTCCTAACTTGAAGAGGTTTATCCAGCATTTAGCACACTCCCATTAGCAAGCAGTAATTATAAAGTCATCTGTGGTTATTTTCTTTCCTGCCCATTTGAAGAATCAAGTAGCTAAATTCCTTCTCTTTCATTCTCTCCCTTTCCCCTTTTTTCCTCCCCCACCCCAAACATTGATCTGGTACTTACTAGATTCAAGATACATTGATGTTTATTATGACTTAAACATAAATGCGATAATGCATCTTCACGATTTAGTAGACTGAGATCATTTCTACTTGACATACACATATAAATAGAGCTAACTCAGTCATATCATGTTACTTTTGTGTCCTTTTCTTCTTGCATGGTTATATGGTGGTCTGAACCCCAAGAAGAAGTCTCATTTGCATAAGAGAAATATTATTAAATATTATCAAATTCTTAATATTAAATATTAACCAGGCACAGATGCATGATCTGGACATCTTCCATGTGGAAATATCTTCACACAAAAGGCATTTATTTAACCTGGACCATGTTCAATGTAATATTTTTTTAAGGCACAAGAACTACGCCTCTAAATGTTGGGAATTTCTCATTTAAATCCTTTACTACAGAGTGAAATTTTAATGGACTTTTAGGAATGGTGTATTTCTTCCTCCACTGGAGGGAGATAGAAGATGAAGTCCTAGGACTAAGTGATTTTTCAGTGGGTTTCTTCCGTGGACAGTAACATTAAAAGTAACTGAAAGGTAAACTAGAACACCCTCAAAAAGCTGCCGGCCTTTAAAACAAGATAAAATCAAGTTATAAAAATAACTGTAGGCCATGTCCTGCCCACCATCTGCCACATATAGTGGGGTGCTGTGCCAGGACCTTGCTTCAGACAGGATGAGTTCACAAAGACTTTGGAGCCAGATTTGCTGGGTTTGTACCCCAGCCCCAATATTTATGTGCTCTATGGCTTTGGGCAACTCAGGCAGCATGAATCTCCTCAGCACAGAGAGAAAGGTTCACTGAAAACTCATTGCAGAGCGGCGGGGGAAGCTGGATGCCATGACAGCAACAGCAGGGTTCGCGGCAAGAATCATGGCTTGCAGGCCACCCGAGGTGGTCTCGTCTCCTTGCAGCTAGTAGACCCTCAGGCTTAGGAGCTGTTTCAAACACACAACCTTGAGAGACTAAGGTGTTCTTGAGACCATCTGTACCAAATCCATGACTGAACACAGTGAAGACATCTATATAAACATTTAAGATTCTGGCAGCACATGCAGAGACCTACTCTTTTATCCACCAGCTGCTGAAGACAGCCTCATAGACAAAGGGCTCCCAAGTCAGCCTGTTCTAGCTGAACAGCTATCGTAGAACCTTATAATCTGACGTGCCACACTCACTGTCATGCGGCTGGCAGGGTGTGGGTGTGCCGGCTGGGGGCCAGGCCTGAGCCCCTGAGGTGGCAGAGCCAAGTCCAGGACATTGGTCCACCAGAGACCTCGCAGCCCCACGTAATATCAATCGCTGAGAGCTCTCCCAGAGATCTCCATCTCAATGCTAAGACCCAGCTCCACTCAACAACCAGCAAGCTACAGTACTGGACACCCCATAACAAACGACCAGCAAGACAGTAACACAACCCCACCCATTAGCAGACAGGCTGCCTAAAATCATAATAAGGTCCAGGCACCCCAAAACACACCACTGGACATGGTCCTGCCCACCAGAAAGACAAGATCCAGCCTCATCCACCAGAACACAGGCACAAGTCCCCTCCACCAGGAAGCCTACACAACCCACTGAGCCAACCTTACCCACTGGGGGCAGACACCAAAACCAACTGGAACTATGAACCTGCAGCCTGTGAAAAGGAGATCCCAAACACAGTAAGTTAAGCAAAATGAGAAGACAGAGAAATACACAGCAGACGAAGGAGCAAGGTAAAAACCCACCAGACCAAACAAATAGGAAATAGGCAGTCTACCTGAAAAAGAATTCAGAGTAATGATAGTAAAGATGATCCAAAATCTTGGCAAGAGAATGGAGAAAATACAAGAAACGTTTAACAAGGACCTAGAAGAACTAAAGAGCAAACAAACAATGATGAACAACACAATAAATGAAATTAAAAATTCTCTAGAAGGATTCACTAGCAGAATAACTGAGGCAGAAGAACGGATAAGTGACCTGGAAGATAAAATAGTGGAAATAACTGCCACAGAGCAGAATAAAGAAAAAATGATGAAAAGAATTGAGGACAGTCTCAGAGACCTCTGGGACAACATTAAATGCACCGACATTCAAATTATAGGGGTCCCAGAAGAAGAAGAGAAAAAGAAAGGGACTCAGTAAATATTTGAAGGGATTAGAGTTGAAAATTTCCCTGATACGGGAAAGGAAATAGTCAATCGAGTCCAGGAAGCACAGAGTCGCATACAGGATAAATCCAAGGAGAAACACGTCAAGACACATATTAATCAAACTATCAAAACTTAAATACAAAGAAAAAATATTAAAAGCAGCAAGGGAAAAGCAACAAATAACATACACAGGAATCCCCATAAGGTTAACAGCTGATCTTTCAGCAGAAACTCTGCAAACCAGAAGGGAGTGGCAGGACATATTTAAAGTGATGAAAGGGAAAAACCTACAACCAAGATTACTCTACCCAGCAAGGATCTTGTTCACATTCGATGGAGAAATGAAAACCTTTACAGACAAGCAAAAGCTAAGAGAATTCAGCACCACCAAACCAGCTATACAAAAAATGCTAAAGAAATTTCTCTAGGCAGGAAACACAAGAGATGGAAAAGACCTACAATAACAAACCAAAAACAATTAAGAAAATGGTAATAGGAACATACATATTGATAATTACCTTAAATAAAAAGGATTAAATGCTCCAACCAAAAGACATAGACTGGCTGAATGGATACAAAAACAAGATCCGTATACGTGCTGCCTACGAGAGACCCACTTCAGACATAGGGACACATACAGACCCAAAGCGAGGGGATAGAAAAAGATACTCCATGCAAATGGAAATCAAAAGAAACCTGGAGTAGCAATTCTTATATCAGACAAAATGACTTTAAAATAAAGACTATTACAGGAGACAAGAACACTAAAAATGATCAAGGGATCAATCCAAGAAGAAGATATAACAATTGTAAATATTTGTGCACCTAACACAGGAGCACCTCAATACATAAGGCAAATGCTAACAGCCATAAAAGGGGAAATCAACAGTAACACAATCATAGTAGGGGATGTTAACACCCCACTTTCACCAATGGACAGATCATCCAAAATGAAAATAAATAAGGAAACACAAGCTTTCAATGATACATTAAACAAGATGGACTTAATTGATATGTATAGGACATTGCATCCACAAACAACAGAATACACTTTATTCTCAACTACTCATGGAACATTCTCCAGGATAGATTATATCTGGGGTCACAAATCAAGCCTTGGTAAATTTAAGAAAATTGAAATCATATCAAGTATCTTTTCTGATGACAACGCTATGAGACTAGATATCAATTACAGGAAAAAATCTGTAAAAAATACAAACACATGGAGGCTAAACAATACGCTACTACATAACCAAAAGGTCACTGAAGAAATCAAAGTGGAAATCAGAAAATAACTAGAAACAAATGACAATGTAAACACAACGACCCAAAACCTATGGGATGCAGCAAGAGCAGTTCTAAGAGGGAAGTTTATAGCAATACAATCCTACCTCAAGAAACAGGAAACATCTCAAATAAACAACCTAACCTTACACCTAAAGCAATTAGAGAAAGAAGAACCATAAAATCCCAGTTAGCAGAAGGAAAGAAATCATAAAGATCAGATCAGATCAGATCAGACATAAATGAAAAAGAAATGAAGGAAACGATCGCAAAGATCAATAAAACTAAAAGCTGGTTCTCTGAGAAGATAAACAAAATTGATAAACCATTACCCAGCCTCATCAAGAAAAAGAGGGAGAAGACTCAAATCAACAGAATTAGAAATGAAAAAGTAGTAACAACTGACACTGCAGAAATACAAAGGATCGTGAGAGATTACTACAAGCAACTGTATGCCAATAAAATGGACAACCTGGAAGAAATGGACAAATTCTTAGAAAAGCACAACCTTTGAGACTCAACCAGGAAGAAACAGAAAATATAAACAGACCAGTCACAAGCACTGAAGTTGAAACTGTGATTAAAAATCTTCCAACAAACAAAAGCCCAGGACCAGATGGCTTCACAGGCGAATTCTATCAAACATTTAGAGAAGAGCTAACACCTATCCTTCTCAAACTCTTACAAAATACAGCAGAGGGAGGAACACTCCCAAACTCATTCTACTAGGCCACCATCACCCTGATACCAAAATCAGACAAAGATGTCACAAAGAAAGAAAACTACAGGCCAATATCACTGATGAACATAGATGCAAAGATCCTCAACAAAATACTAGCAAACAGAATCCAACAGCACATTAAACGGATCATACACCATGATCGAGTGGGGTTTACCCCAGGAATGTAAGGATTCTTCAATATATGCAAATCAATCAATGCGATACACCATATTACCAAACTGAAGGAGAAAAACCATATGATCATCTCAATAGACGCAGAAAAATCTTTCGACAAATTTCAACACCCATTTATGATAAAAACTCTGTAGAAAGTAGGCATAGAGGGAACTTACTTCAACATAATAAAGGCCATATATGACAAACTCAAAGCCAACATCGCTCTCAATGGTGAAAAACTGAAACCATTTCCTCTATGATCAGGAACAAGACAAGACTGCCCACTCTCACCACTATTATTCAACATAGTTTTGGAAGTTTTATCCACAGCAATCAGAGAAGAAAAATAAATAAAAGGAATCCAAATTGGAAAAGAAGAAGTAAAGCTGTCACTGTTTGCAGATGACATGATACTATACATAGAGAGTTCTACAGATGCCACCAGAAAACTACTAGAACTAATCAATGAATCTGGTAAAGCTGCAGGATACAAAATTAATGCACAGAAATCTCTTGCATTCCTGTACACTAACAACAAAAGATCACAAAGAGAAATTAAGGAAACAATCCTATTCACGACTGCAACAAAAAGAATAAAATACCTAGGAATAAACCTACCTAAGGAGACAAAAGACCTGTATGCAGAAAACTATAAGACACTGATGAAAGAAATTAAAGATGATACAAACAGATGGAGAGAGATACCATGTTCTTGGACTGAAAGAATTAACATTGTGAAAATGACTATACTACCCAAAGCAATCTACAGATTCAATGCAATCCCTATCAAACTACCAGTGGCATTTTTCACAGAACTACAACAAAAAAATTTCACAATTTGTATGGAAACACAAAAAACCCCAAAGAGCCAAAGCAATCTTGAGAAAGAAAAACGGAGCTGGAGGAATCAGGCTCCTGGATTTCAGACTATACTACAAAGCTACAGTAATCAAGACAGTATGGTACTAGCACCAAAACAGAAAGACAGATAAATGGAACAGGATAGAAAGCCCAGAGATAAACCCATGCACATATGGTCACCTTATCTTTGATAAAGCCGGCAAGAATATACAATGGAGAAAAGACAGCCTCTTCAATAAGTGGTGCTGGGAGAACTGGACAGCTACATGTAAAAGAATGAAATTAGAACACTCCCTATCAGCAGACACAAAAATAAACTCAAAATAGATTAAAGACCTAAATGTAAAGCCAGACACTATAAAACTCTAAGAGGAAAACATAGGCAGAACACTCTATGACATAAATCACAGCAAGATTCTTTTTACCCACCTCCTAGAGAAATGGAAATAAAAACAAAAAGAAACAAATGGGACCTAAGGAAACTTCAAAGCTTTTGCACAGCAAAGGAAACCATAAACAAGACAAAAAGACAACCCTCAGTATGGGAGAAAATATTTTCAAATGAAGCAACTGAAAAAGGATTAAACTCCAAAATATACAAGCAGCTCATGCAATTCAATATCAAAAAAACAACCCAATCCAAAAATGGGCAGAAGAATTAAATAGACATTTCTCCAAAGAAGATATACAGATTGCCAACGAACAAATGAAAGGATGCTCAACATCACTAAATCATTAGAGAAATGCAAATCAAAATTACAGTGAGGTATCACCTCACACCGGTCAGAATGGCCATCATCAAAAAACTACAAACAATAAATGCTGGAGAGGGTGTAGAGAAAGGGGAACTCTCTTGCACTCTTGGTGGGAATGTAAATTAATACATCCACTATGAAGAACAGTATGGAGGTTTCTTAGAAAACTAAAAATAAAACTACCATACAACTGAGCAATCCCACTACTGGGCATATACCCCACGAAAACCATATTTCAAAAAGAGTCACGTACCACAATGTTCACTGTAGCATTGTTTACAATAGCCAGGACATGGAAGCAACCTAAGTGTCCATCGACAGATGAAAGCACAAAGAAGATGTGTCACATATATACAGTGGAATATTACTCAGCCATAAAAAGAAACGAAACTGAGTTATTTGTAGTGAGGTGGATGGACCCAGAGTCTGTCATACAGAGTGAAGTAAGTCAGAAAGAGAAAAAAATACCATATGCTAACCCATATATATGGAATCTAAAAAAAAAAAAAAAAAAAAAAAGGTTCTGAAGAACCTAGGGGCAGGACAGGAATAATGACACAGACGTACAGAATGGTCCTGAGGACACGGGGAGGGGGAAGGGTAAGCTGAGAAGAAGTGAGAGAGTGGCACTGACATATATACACTACCAAATGTCAAATACATAGCTAGTGGGAAGCAGCTGCATAGTACAGGGAGATCTGCTCGGTGCTTTGCATCCACCTAGAGGGGTAGGATAGGGAGGGTGGGAGGGAGATGCGAGATGGAGGGGATGTAGGCATATATGTATACGTATAGCTGATTCACTTTGTTATACAGTTGCAACTAACATAACATTGTAAAGCAATTATACTCCAATAAAGATGTTAAAAAATAAAAATTAAAATTAAATAAACAAATAACTGTAATAGAAAGAGTGAGCAGAGCAAGTACACAAGAATGTTCAAAAAAGATTCCGCCTATAACCACCATAAATCTACACATATAGCAGGAAGTAATTACAGCCAATGCCCATTATTTGTTATGTTCTGTAAGAACACTGGATTAATGAACAGTGAACCATTGGTCCTAGGGGAAATACAGGGTTAGCTCCTGCCAGCCTCTGCCACAACGTTTTTGTCAAGGGATCAATACATGATTGTGTTTCACGTGTGTTTCTGGGTTTTATTTTTTTTTTCAGCTTTACTGAGGTATAATTGACAAATAAAATTCTAAGATAGTTAACGAGCACAAAGTGATTATTTGCTATATGCATACATCGTGAAAGGACTCCATTACATCAACACATCCATCACCTCACATATTTCTTTAATATATGTTGTTGGCACATTAACCTTGAACTCTGACAAGAGCACTATAACTCATACCTGAAAAAAAATCTTATCAAACGCACGTATTTCCTCCATAAGACATATCACAACCCTCCTGCATTGAGGAACACTAGACAGCACTTCAGCAGTATGCTTAGGGGCCATCTTAATCAGAGAAACCACCAACAAAAAGCATTAAAACACAAAAACATGGCAATAAACAGACTGCGAAAAGGACACATTCACCATACGAGAGCTGAAACAAGAAGTCAGATGACTGTCTTGTTTGCCTCAGCTGGGAATGTGTGTGTTGAGGAACTCACATTTTTCACTGCTCTGCAGATGTCTGCAGATGACTGCAAAAGTGTCCCGAGTACTGATCCTGGGGTTACAAATCAATGTTATTGAGCAGGTGAATTCGCAAACATCAAATCTGTGAATAATTCTCAACTCTATTCTCGTTACAAATGAAGCCACAATAGGGTGATAATCAAATTGCCCTAGTGCCTTAAGTATAATACTGGATTACAGGAACATGATTTGGAAGGAATCATGCCTTTTTTGTAAGATGAGGCCCAAATCTACAACCACATAAACATTAACACATGGAATCTCGAACCCAGATGAAGGATTACTCACCCATAAATAGATGATGTTACACTGACGCAGAAATATGGAAATCCAGCAGTGGTGGAAAGGGTTTGAAAAGAAGGAATTAGAACGAGATCACTGACTTACACAGTAAGTGTGTTCGCCTGGCAGAAGGGAAATTCCTCAGGAATTGTTTGGTGGGTATAAAACTTAATACCACTGCTTCAGTAAAAATTGAGGTCAGAACCTTTAAAAAAAACGAAGTCAAATTCTCAGTTGTCCTGACCTGTGCTGTCCAGTATGGTAGCCCCTACCCACCTGTGACTATTTAAGTTCATTAAAAATTAAACACAAATAAAATCCAGTTCCTCAATCCTACTAGCCACATTTCAAGTGCTCTGTGGCTAGGGTCAATGTACTGAATGGTACAGAGTGAGGTGGGTGTCAGGTGAAGGGCTTGAGGCAGAGACGCCTCTGTTTAGTGGAGGAGCCCAGACTGTCCACATCTGGAAGACTTTCCTGTGGCCTGAACACACCCCCTGGTTGAGTCCTCTAGTCTTCTTGGAAAACACAAGCCTTGGCTGCTGGTATCCTAGCCCTTGGGGGTGGGAGAAAAGATGAGCCCCATCACAGGTCAGTATGCAGTCATGCATTATTCATTACGGAGCCCCTCTACCCTAGTGGGCACGGCCCATATGCCCATAATCACTTTGGTTCAAGCTCCACAATGACTGAGTGTCATTTCTTTTACCAGGATTGCAGGGGAGCAGCTGTTTCTCTGCATGGGGTGAGCGAGGGGATCCAGAGATCTAATCGCTTCTTATGTGATCTTTCAAAGAATCTACCTTTTCTAACCCCACCTGCACCCCTGTCTTTAGAGGTGCCTGAAGCCTCCAGCTCCTGAACCTTTCTGGGGTTCTGCAGGAAGGACGGTCTGGCCCGTGGCTTCCCCACTGCCAGGAGTTAGTTTTCACCCTTCTCTGGTCTGCTGAGTACAGTCATCTGCTTTTCAACTTTGAAACTTTGTTGGATTTTACTCTGCTATTCTGTCCTCCACTATTTTGTTTGTCCTAGTAGGTTCATGTCTCTGCTGCCCTTTTATATCATTTACTGGTGTTTTACGAGGGCGTGGGGACAAAGTCATGTGTTCGGTCCATCATGTTAAGGGCATCCAGTCATTCTGGATGCCCTTAACTTGCACCTTAAGATTTGGGTCTTGTCACAGATTAAAACTTTGTGTCCCCTCCTCAAATTCATATGTTGAAGCCCCAGTGTGATGGTATTTGGAGGTGGGCCTTTGGGAGATGAGGTAATGAGAGTGGGGGTCCCCATGTTGGGATTAATGTCCTCATAAGAACTTTCTGTCTCTCTCTCTCTGCCACGTGAGGACACACCAAGAAGGCGGCCATCTGCAAGCCCGGAAGAGAGTCCTCACCCGAACCCAACCATGCTGGTACCCTTATCTTGGACTTCCAGCCTCCAGAAATGCAAGAAAATACATTTCTGTCTGAGCCACCCAGTCTGTGTTTTTTGTTATGGCAGCCTGAGATGCCTAATACAAGATGCTGTCTTTAATCAAAAAGCCTTTATAGATATAAATGAAACAATATTTGACTAAGAATCAAAACAAATTTGAATTGCACTCGTGGCCACAAGGCACAGAGGTAAGTGGGGTACCACTGAGACAATAAACTGACCAAGTAATTGAGTCATAATGAGCCTGCACACTGGACTACCACTGACATGCTTGCTTGAATGCTCTCAAGTGGTTTCATTTCATAGGGAACACACATAATTATTTCGTTAAGAAAATAAATGGAAATAGACATTACAACTGCTTTTAATGAACTGAACCTTGGTGAACACCACTGGTTGGGGAATCCCATGGTATGGGGAGACATGCTCTGTGGTTCTTCCAAGTTGGTTGGAGATGCAGCCCTGCCCCAGGATCCACACCTCAAGATCCCAGTGGTATGCATCTGGTTAAAACACTGGGCAGAGAGAGAGACCCACACAGATGCTGGAACACGGCTCACAAATGAGCTCTTTGCGGCTCAACTCCCCCCAGACCCTTTGATGAAGATCTTACTCAGCCTTAAATGCTGGGGCATCTCCTTGGGTTATTTGAATATGGGGGAACCTGTCCCCCTCTTAAACTCGAGATAGCAAGCTCTCTTGCCCCTTTGAGACTTGGGCTGTCTGACCTCTGAGCAGGGTTCAATGCCTTCATCTGCAAAGCAGCAATTTGAAACACTGCCCCTCAGGGCTGTCTGAGCCCCCAGCCCCTGACCACATGCTACTGCGATGTCCTGAATGCGAGCGACATCTACCCAGCGTGGGATGCAGGTAACGAAAGGGATATGATAAGGGCCAGCATTTCTAGCAACATATACAAATGCAATTCATGATCGTTTTGATTTCAACTTGATCTTTTATCTGTTTTAGAGGAACTATGGATGCTGGGACTCTTGACCAAACTTGAGATTAACAACAAAACACCCAACCTGTGCCCAGCCCTGCCTCAAACCAGCAAGGACAGACAGAGGTCTGCCAATGTGATGGAAGATATTAACAACTTTCATGTTCCCCAACCAGAGCTGGCTGTAGGATCTGAATTTAAGTGGCCTTCCAGCTCTCATTTTGAGAGACACGCACCCATTATAGGCCTTTAAATGTTTAATGCTTTGCACCTGGGGGGGAGAGCGCGCGAGACACGCTGTTAAGCTTCTCCCTCCTTGTCCTTCATTTATATTCTGGTGACAACCCCATTCAGTGCTCACTATTTTTCCAATTATAAGAATATGCAGGACTTCCCGAGTGGTGCAGTGGTTGGGAGTCCACCTGCCAAAGCAGGGGACACGGGTTCGAGCCCTGGTCCGGGAGGATCCCGCATGCTGCGGAGCGGCGGGGCCTGTGCACCACAACTAATGAGCCTGCGCTCTAGAGCCCATGAGCCACAACTACTGAGCCCACGAGCCTCAACTGCTGAAGCCCGACCGCCTAGAGCCCGTGCTCTGCAACAAGAGGGGCCACCGCAGTGAGAGGCCCGTGCACCACAACAGGAAGTAGCCCCGGCTCGCCGCAACTAGAGAAGCCCGCGCGCAGCAACGAAGACCCGACGCAGCCAAAAATAAATAATTAAATTTATTTTTTAAAAAAGAATATGCAGATTTGGATTCTCCCAACATCTTTTAAATGTTCCCACTACTCCAGTCTGATCCCTTGGGAGCTTAGCTGTAATCTGGCCCCTCAAGGAAAAGGCAATAAAACTCTCTTCTAAATCATTACCGGCACCCAGGAGCTGGAGACAAGCTGAGCTGGCTTTAGTAGAAATTAAGAAAGAAACATTTGTCTTCAGCATAGAAACTACTTACTCTTTCATTTTTTAGGTCCTTTTTTCTCCTTCCAAGTTCTGGGAGCCACACCCTCCAAGGGGAGCACAGGCTCCGGACGCACAGGCTCAGCGGCCATGGCCCACGGGCGCACGGGCGCAGCCGCTCCGCGGCACGTGGGATCTTCCCGGACCCGGGCACGAACCCGCGTCCCCTACATCGGCGGGCGGACTTGCAACCACTGCGCCACCAGGGAAGCCCCAGGGAAGCCCAGTTTGCTCCGTTCTTGATCTTTATGTTACTTCTTCAGAATTCATCCCATGAGTCATTTCCTGGGAAGCCTAAATGTCACACCTCGGGCTTCTAAAGGAGCCTGTTCATTAAACAAATAAACCAGAGCAAACTGCTGCTGTCTGAGGGATATCTGTGGAGCACTGTGTAAACTCACAGGTGGTAACCCTTGTTCATCTTCAAAAGGGTTCAAGGCATGATGTGAACTGATGGAGTGAGTCAGCATCAGTCTGGTGGGAACATCAGGCTGAAGGATAAGGGGTCTTTCCAGTGGCCCTAAAATCATCCCATATCCTCTCTCAGGAATGGTTCCTAATAGCATCTTCCAACTCCCCAAAGTGTAATTCTCCTTCAAAATGAAAGAAAAAATAAGATACTTTTAGAGTGCTTAAAAATGGGGAAATTAGTACAGTGAAGCCCCATCTACTCACCCCGTGTTTTCAACAAGTGTCACTAAAATTCTCACAAGGTTGATAAATAAGTTACCACATCTCTGGAGTAAAAGCCCTGTATCTGGGTGGAACAATAGACAGTTTGACACTGTCAGGGTGTCTTAACCTCTAAGCACGGTGTTGACTACACAGGTGTTTTTAAAGCTTGCTTGCTTTCTTCTGACAATTACAAAGCTCTTTTCAGATCAGGCTGAGGAAGCTCACCACACCTTCTCTTCATTAATTACAGACAAAAGCGGAATATGTATTTGGGGGTTAAATCAGTCACAGGTCATGCAACCCTAATTAAAAACAACTCCTGGGCTTCCCTGGTGGCGCAGTGGTTGGGGGTCCGCCTGCCGGTGCGGGGGGCGCGGGTTCGTGCCCCGGTCTGGGGGGATCCCGCGTGCCGCGGAG
>NW_006770904.1:455190-528554 GCF_000442215.2 Lipotes vexillifer
AGCCATGGCCACTAAGCCTGTGCCTCCGGAGCCTGTGCTCCGCAACGGGAGAGGCCACAACAGTGAGAGGCCCCGGCACCAAAAAAAAAAAAAAAAAAAAAAAAAAAAAAAAAACAACTCCTAAAAACACAAGGCTCCGAGATGTAAAAAAAAAAGCCCTTATGCACTGAAACTCTTCAAAGTAATTTTTTAAACTCTTCAAACATATTTTTCAATGTTTTAATTGTCACTGGAGTTGTTTTTTTTTTTTTGTTTGTTTTTTTTAATATTTACAAAATGCCGGCAAACATTTCAACACACGATGAGCGAGGGGTGGCCGGAGGGCTCAGGAACAGACTGCTCCCATATTACACAGAGGCAAACATACAATCACACCATAAACACACGGCAGGTCATAATACTGCCTATAACTTCTCTTACAAGACTCTGTGTATATGGATATATATACACACACACATAGATACAGAGACACAGTTATATATGCACACACACATATATACATGCATGTAAATATATATATTTAAAGCCCAGAGTAGCCCTGAACTTTGTGTTACAGGATACAAAACTGAATCCAGTAAGTCCCCCTCCACCTGCTTCCCTCATCCACTCAGGGTAGAATCTTGTTCATATGCTCTCCATCACTTCACCCACAGCCCTGTTCCAGGTGGACGGCCGCAGCCCTGGTTACGGACCTTTTGAAACCCTGTCTCGAGGGAGAGAGGCATCTGACATGTATCTTCCTGCACCCAGTCTCACCCATTTCCCCCTCTCCCTCACACTGCTGCCAGAGTTATTTTCTAGAAACCACGTCAGACCATATAAAATGCACCTCGAGCCCCTTTTGAGACTCCCCATCACTTACAGAATAAATTGACGTTCATCAGATTGGCATATTAGGCCCTATGCCACAGAACCTCAAATTATAATAGTCAACTATTACACTATATGTATAGTATTACATAAAATTATACAATTATTACATATTATATGATCAATAATATAAGATCTCTGATATATTAGAGCGCTTACTACACAACAACCCTATGAAGGAGGTACTATTATTTCCGTCTTACTGAGGGGGAAAGTGAAGCACAGAGTGGTTAAGTAACTTTCCAAAGGTCACCCAGCTATTAAGTGGCAGAACTGGGAGCTGAGCCCAGGCCGTCCGGCTCAGGAGTCTGGACCCTAACCATTATGCTCTCCTGTCTCCCCTGCCAGGCCTCCCTCTTGGTGCCTCCACCCCTAACCCCTCCAGCACGCCAGTCACTCCCTCCGGGCACATGGTGCTCCTGGGCTGGCACTGCCTCCCTCACCTGGAAAACCTCCAACGCCAGGGAGTACAGTTTCTTTCTCCGGACTGCCCAGACCTGAGTTAACATCATCCTCTCCCACTAAGCACTCCCCCAGCGCCTCTGCACCTTCTCCGGGTCTGCCCGGTGTTGCCATCCACTGCACACCTGTCTGGACACCCCACAAACGATTCGTTCTTTAGTCTGGGGAGCATGACTTGTTCTTTATTACCTGGAGGGCTGAAGCTGGCTCTCAACTACTGGTTACTGATTTGAATTATAAAAATGGGAAGGAATAGGGTGACCCCACAGGCCACAGTGTTAAGTTTTCTTTAACAGCAGCAAACACAGACTTTAAAATAACATCCATAACAAGAACTACATCAGTCCTGACAAACTATGTCTGGTCTTTCCTCAAACTCTGATTTTCCTACAAATGACTGGGTGACGGCAGGGAGAAGAGGGAGGGCAGCACGTCCTGGACCACCGTCTCCACCCTTGTCTTGCAGAATTCACCGAGACATGCACACAGCTGTCTGCGGAAAAGGAAGCGAGGCCCTGCGTTGCGTGCTCAGGATGAAGAAGCAAGGAAACCAGCTCTCCCCACGTGTCTCCTTCAAATCGCCGCCCTCCCACCCCCTCTCACGCCAACGGGGACAGAAGTGGGCCAGCGACACACTTCAACAGTTAGACCTTCCTGACTCTCCTGAGCTCATCTCGAGCCATCATTTTCCTATCAACCCTGCACACCAAGAAGGTGCATCTCAGCATCTCAGCAGTGTGGGTGTAGGATGCCCCAACAGGACACCTCATCCCTCAATTTTACTGGGTCTTCTGTTTTCCTAGTTCGTTTAAAGGGATTCTTTTCCTTTTAGGAAAGGAGGACAGGATGGAGGGAGGGAGGAAGAGGTTATTTTAAAACACTAGACTGTAGACCAGGAGAGAAGCTCTTGATTCTATTTCTGTATTTATCCTTTATGTGTGGGAACAAGTCATAAAAGCTCCGTATGCCCCTGAAGCACTGCCAAGGCCAAGTGCTTCCCCACATGGGGAACAAGAGAAAGGAATTTCCAGAACTAAGACGAAGCAGAAGTTAGGATTAGAGACGGGTCACGTGACCGTGGCCCCACGTCGGTGTTTGCTGTTGACAGGGTGCATCTTCACTAAGCAACCTCGTCATCAAATAGAAAGAAAGATCCTTCAGCACATACTCCGGGTTTCTCTCTACAAGTTTAGATTTTCCTCGGAGATGACACGGGCAACAGTGAATATGGGAAAAAGAAAAATAGGGGTCAGCTTTTCAGGCAAATGTCAGTATTGCTGGAAATGTTCCATAGGCTGAAGGTGTGGTGTTTGAGATCACAGGGGCTAATGCTTCAGCACGTGCAGCCACCTGAGACTTCTCCTTGGTGGGAAGCAGAGAAGGGGACACACTCAACCACGTGCTGTAGCTAAAGCTCCTGTCCTGATCCAGCGGCCCAGGGAGGCCACCGTAGGCGGAGATGTGTGTGTGGGGAGCCCTCGGCACTCCCTGTGCATCAGACAGCATCAACTTCCTCTAATTTGGGGTTCATAATTAAACTAAAAAGGTTCATAGGGGCTTCCCCGGTGGCACAGTGGTTAAGCATCCACCTGCCAATGCAGGGGACATGGGTTCGAGCCCCGGTCCGGGAAGACCCCACATGCCGTGGAGCAACCAAGCCCGTGAGCCACAACTACTGAGCCTGCGCTCCAGAGCCCACGAGCCACAACGACTGAGCCCGCGAGCCACAACTACTGAGCCCGCGTGCCACAACTACTGAAGCCCGCGCGCCTAGAACCCGTGCTCCGCAACAAAGAGAAGCCACTGCAATGAGAAGCCCGCGCACCGCAATGAAGAGTAGCCTCCGCTCACTGCAACTAGAGAAAAGGCCGCACGCAGCAACGAAGACCCAACAGAGCCCAAAATAAATTTATTTTATTTATTTATTTATTTTTTAAAAAGGTTCATAATACGTGCAGGACTCTATGGTGGCCTTCCAATGTCATGAGAAAAGTGCCCTATGATCAGGAAACTGCTCATCTTGATCACTGAAAAAGCTAAGGTCAATTCCAAAGCCAAAGGGTGTTTTCCAACCAGTATCCCAAGCTTCAACTAATCCCCCTGGGTTCTCACAGACACACTGCGTGACACCGGGATTTCACTAGAAGAGATGCTTTTCCTCCCATGCACAAGGCCCAATTTGCTATTATATCTTCTGCCATATGAATAATATGCTTGGGAAGGAAAAGAGGGGATGTTGAAAAAAAGAACCTCACTCTGTTCCTTATGAGTTAGAAAAAACAAAGAGAAAGCCTGAAAAGGGAAAACAGGGAAAGGAGGTTTCTTACAAACTCTCCAATAAAGGGAGAAATATTTTTCAGGGCCTATTATGTGTTAGGAGCTTTTAACTCATAGGTACCCTCACTACCAACCAGCATTATAAGAACTCTAGTTACCACTTTACAGATGGGGCATCCGAGGCTCAGCATTGCAGGAACAGTGACAAAAGTCTAGAGTCTAGAATGTGGCTGAGCAGAGGTGCAACCCTGGTGGTTCTAGCTCCAGTGTGTAGGTTCTACCATACTGCCCTATGAGAAAGGGCCCCGCTGGAGCATACATCAGAGCAATGACCTCATGGAGAGAGCCACCAGGACTTGGGTGAAAGTCCCAGGAAACTGGCTTCTTGGGTTCTTGCTTTCCTGAGGCCAATGCCTCTGTTCTGGCCTTTCAGAAGGACAGAGGGAGCCACAGTGCCTGGGTGCAACTGATGGAGAACACGCAACTCTTCATCCATATCCAGGAAGCCTAGGTGCTTCCCAGCAGTAAAAATGGACAAAGAAGATGACTGATCAACACCATCATTTCACTTTTCCATTTTAGAAAAGTTTAAAATATTTCTCTGAAGTTTTGATTCCTAGGTAGAAACTGACTGAATATTGAGTCTGTCGTTTGATTCCATCTAGCTTCAAGGACCAGCACTGAGGACGGCATCCTGGTTTAAGTAAGAGAGTAACGTGAGATTCTACATGCAACATGAACATTTAAAATTCTCCTGCTCATAAAAATCAAGCATTCAGTGGAGAGGCTCTGGTGTGCATTAATTTATTTGAGACATCTGTTGAGTACTTACCAAGTGCAGAGCTCTGTGTGAGGTGCTAAACGGGTGAGGAGAAAAGGCAGAAAAAAGAAGGTAGCTAAAAATGATTACAATACCCAAAGGGTGACAGAAGGAGAGAGTGCTACAATCACCGATGAACATAATGGAGAAATGTGATGTGCATGAGCTAAGATTACCAGGTGAATTACTGAAAATTATGTTATATGTCAATTTCAAAGCCTACCTTGGCAGGATTTAAAATATGTACACACATTCACACATACCCCATCTTCCTGACCAAAGACCACATTTCTGTGAAACTTACAACACGTACCAACTTGTCATAAAACAGATGCCAAATAAAAACTTGCTTGATTGCATCAAGCAAGTCAAGTGGTGACTGGGATTCAAATTTTAGCCCTTTAAGAGCTAAGGATGTATTTTAATTTGATATTTAAACTGCCCTTTATTAACAGTCACCTGAGATTATTCACAGACACCCATTTCACAAACACATCCACATGACATTGGTACTGAAGAAAAGACTGTTTCCAAAAAATGACCAGACCTGACAGGATGGAAAGGTTATCAACTGAAACCAAATCCCAAACCCAATCAACATGGCACCCTGCTGGGGGGTCTGGGGGCGGGGTAAAGTCTACAGAAACTAGATTAAGGGGTCTCTTGTCTTTGTAGCTACAATTAACTGGTGACTTTTAGTGTAAAGGAAAACCCAAGAGATGAGGAGAGTGGCTGGTTTCTGCAGAAAAATGTCAGCTGCTCTGAAACAACATGGTGGCCAAGTTCTTCCCATGGGGCACTGGGCCACTTTGCTCCTGTCATGTTGGGCCACAAGGCTCCATCAGTGAGTGGCTATGCTAGTGCAGGTTGGCTCAGGTTTTGAATAAACCAATAAGCTGCTGAGCACCTCTTCAATAGGACAGCTCTGACACTTTAAAAAGCGAAGGCATCATGTCTAAATAACAAAACTCACCGGCTGATAATAGTGTAACTGAGCAGGACCCTATGGGGCCTTCCCGGGACAGACACCTCCCCCATACCCTCTGCAGTAACTCCACTCTGAAGTACCTAGGTAACAGTATCTGATGCACACCTGCTGAGTTGTTTTACAGATGCTAAAACCACCATCAAATGGAAGAAATGAACTACTTGATGATCATGAGCCCCCAGACCTAGCTGTGCCTAAGGATTGATAATGTTAACACCAGTGACACCGCCCTGTTACCTCACCATTAACCAATCAGAGAATTGTGCATGAGCTGATCAGATACCCTGTGACCAGCCCCTCCTTACCTGGTGTTTAAAAAAATGCTTTGTTGAAACCCATTGGGGAGTCTGGGGTATTTTGAGCACAAGCCACCTGTTTTCCTTGCTTGGCCCTGCAATAAACCTTTCTCTGCTCCAAACTCTGTTTCAGTTCATTCGGCCTCACTGTGTTTCAGGCACATGAACTTGCATTTGGTAAACAACAGTGTGACTTGGGACAAGTGATTTGATCTCCCTGTACCTCGGTTTCCTTATCTGACAACAGGTATAACACTGTCATCTACTTCATAGGGTGTTGTAAGCATGAAATGAGATAATGCAAATAGAAGCCTTACAAGTTTCTCACTACTCTCTTCCTCAGAAGCTATAGTTTTTCTATCTAGTCATTAAACAAATGTTTAATATTTTAACTTTCTTTCAATTGCAAAAGGTCATGCACTTAAAAAAAAAAAGGTATATAAAACATGGGTGTATTGTATATTAGGAAGAGCACATTTGTGTAACCACCACTTGGAAACAAGAAAGAACCTTGTCGGCTCCACGAAGGACCCTCACACGGGTCTTCTCCACTCCAAGTGCCTCTGTTCTTCCCGAAAAGAAACACTGTTCTGTGTTCTGTCTTCGAACATACTACCGTATTCTCTCAAGGCGGCCTTAAAAGACTTAATGCACGATAAGTGCTCGATAAACGGTGGTTACTGGTTTTCAAAGAAAATACAAGGTACACTCAAGCAGTTTTCTGCTTCCTTCTATCTCTTATATGTAACGTCTCTCCCTCAGCCTGTCTCAAGGCATAACCAGGTTGCATTTGCCATTCTGAATACGGTTTTCAGACCCCACAGCACACCGGGTTTGTAAGACTGTATTAATCTAAGGCACATCCTTCCAATTTCAGTCTAGTTAACTACTATCGTAAGCATTCTCAAGAGCAGCCATGAGGAAATGTAGCCTTAATATGGCCTCTTGTTCACTGGATTTGTCCAACACTTTTATAGAAAAACCAGATAATTCCAGCAGCATTTTGAAAAAAGAAAAGTGAAGAGAGAACGTGTCAAGAAGAAAATCTATACACAGGGACCCACCTGATCACATACCCCAACAGCTCCGTGTCACACCAGCAGATCTTTTTCTATTTGTCTGAAGCAGAAGAATATTCAGAGGACTTAGTGGAGAAATCACTGTGTATCTGCTGTCTGTCACTGGGCTTAGTGAACCTTTCAAAAGAAATGGGTTCATATCCTCTGGCCTAATTCTGAATTCAGCTGTAGCTTCAGAGTACAGTTTCACATGAACTCAGACCCAACTTCACTGAAATCATCCCTTCTCAAGAATACAACGCTTATCTACATCATCCCACTATCTGTCCCAAGCCCTTTAATGTTCAACCCCAGTGCAAGAGGAGCCTGAAATGGGTGGATCTAAAGCAATACATACAGGAGCTCCCAATGCACATGCTGGTAATCTAATGACACACCTTTATACTTGCTTTTCTCTCTCCCTGACTTACTCTGCCTCATTCCCATTTCCTGAGCTCATGTCCCAAATAGAATACCTGCACCCAAACCCCTGCTCCAGGCCCTGCTTTCAGGCTAGCACAAACTAAGACATGGATGTAAGGGAAAAGGAGTAGCAGCTCTGGAAGGCATTCCTTTGTGGGGGACAGAATCAAGTGCCATAAAGACCGATACCTGGGAGTGTGTGCAGGGGTTGGGGGAGGGCTTTTCTCAGTTCTACCTTTAACCAGCCACAGAGGTCACTGTATGTTAAGTCATGTATTAGTAAAACAAGATATTCAACCAAACAGTTTTCTGGGAGCATAAAAATAACTCTGGGCTAAACTTGCCCCACATCATTAGAGCATTTAACAATAAGGACAGAGGAACAAGCTTACATTAGGATCGCACACAGTTCTGTCTTCTATGAAATGAGGGCACTGGCCCTAACTTGGGAGGCAGGTAAGCCTAGTTAAAATTTCTGGCTCTGGGGTCAGACAGATCAATTTGAATTCCCGCTTTATCACTTAGTAAGTGATAATCTTACAAAGCTTTTGTAAACTTTGTAAACTTTTTGTAAGGTAATCTTACAAAAGTTTTTAAACCTCTTTAAGCTTCCGTTTTCTCACAGGTATAAGAATAGTACCTTCCTCACAGGAATAGCTGTGGAGGTTCCATGAGAATATATATGCGATTTATTTAGCACTGTGTCTGGGATATAGTAAGTGTTTTTTTCTTCTTTTTTTTTTTATAAATTTATTTATTTTACTTTTGGCTGCGTTAGGTCTTCGCTGCTGCGCACGGGCTCTCTCTAGCTGCGGCGAGCAGTGGCCACTCTTTGTTGCAGTGCACAGGCTTCTCATTGCAGTGGCTTCTCTCATTGCGGAGCACGGGCTCTAGGCACTCGGGCTTCAGTAACTGTGGCACGCAGGCTCAGTAGTTGCGGCGCACGGGCCCAGCCGCTCCGCGGCATGTGGGATCCTCCCGGACCCGGGCTCGAACCCGTGTCCCCTGCACTGGCAGGCGGACTCTCAACCACTGTGCCACCAGGGAAGTCCCTAGTAAGTGTTTAATAAATGTTCGTTGTTATTATTGTGATGATGGTTTAAATTTATAACCTTTCTAGGAGAAGTTGTTGGATTACAGCAGGGTTTCCCAACCTCAGCACTACTGATATCTTGAGGAAGAAAATTCTTTGTTGTGGGGCTTGAATTGTAGGACGTTTAGCAAGATTCCTGGCCTCTACCCATCAGATGCCAGTCGCACCAACACCTGCCACCACCATACCCTCATACTTTAACAACTAACAGTTTTCCAGACATTGCCAAATGACCCCGGGACATTTGCCTCAGTTGTGAACTATGGAGCTCTTGAAATTAGATTCTAACTCTAAACCTGTTGATTACTGATTCTGAAATGTATCATGTGACAAAATGTCTTCCTGCTGTATATATATTTATATATTTGTTTCTTAACACTTTTTTTAGTATTCAACTTTCCAAATGCAGCATATATGTCATAATGTTTTATTGAAATATAGTTGACATATAACATTGTGTAAGTTTAAGGTATACAACACATAGATTTGATCATTTATACTGCAATAGGACTGCCACTTGGCTAACACCCCTATCCAGTCACATCATTTGTTCTTGAGGTGGCAACAACTAAGATCAGTCTCTTAGCAAGTTTAATATTTATAATACATCTTAATATGTACGGTATCTTGATCCTCTCATCCTCTAATAGAATAACATTTCCCAGGGCGAATTAGATGTCACTGGATGCTCCACATCAAGTCAGACAGGAGCACCTGAGCCTGGGAGGACCAAGCAATTATTCTTATATAGGTACCAAGAGCAGGAGCTCTAGGGATGAACTCAGACCAGTTGCTTTCCCGGCTCTGGAGACCTCTCTCAGTGGGTCTCAAGGTAACAGAGAGGTTTTGGAAAGAAAAGAACTAGTCTTTCGTGTTCTTGCGCTAACCCATGAGAGTAGCGGGAACAGTGCCTGGCAGAGGGAAGAGAAAATGAAGCCACCGGGAAGACTCTGCTTGTGGAACTAGAGGGCATGAAATCTGAGCCTGAGTGGTACCAGCAACCTGTGCCCGGCGCTCGGCTACTTTCAGCATCAGAAGTCTGTGCTGTGCGTGGCTGTGAGTGAAATGTTTTTGCAGATCCTTCTGTTTCCATTTTGGATTTTCCTAGTATTTTTGTTTTTCTAAAGTTAATAAAGTTTTATTGCTTTTTATCCAGTTGAAACCTGATTACTTGTCGCTTCTCTTGCTCAATACTTTTATTACTTCTAATAACTAGTCTAAGAGCTGTGTGTGTGTTTACCTAAACTATCACTTAATCTGCAAACAATGACAGTTTGTTACCTCCCTTCCAATCCTCATAATTTTAATGCAATGTTCTTACTACACTGACTGAGGCCACTAGTACAATGATGAAACAGAAGCCTGAATAGTGGGCATCCTTGCTTTTTTCCTGATTTTAAATGCTTTTTTAACACTTCAGAAAAAGGGAAGCACTCCATAAATATAAATACGCTAGAGCTAAAAAATAAAATTATTTTAAGGAAGACACTGTAGGAAGAAAAGAAAAACAATTTAAAACTCCAGGAAGGCAAAAAGTTTTCTAAGATGAGAAATGTAGTAACATATCACCTCTGCAGAGAACATCATTACACAGACACAGTAATGTAAACAGTGTTTACTGATTTAACTACACGAGTATATTGAGAAGAAAGATAGAAGACTGGAGTAAGAGTCTAACCTAAAAGAATAAGAAGTAAAGAGTAAATATTAATACTAATAGTAGCATTATATTACAGTAGCATTATAAGATCTAATTTAGAAATCCAGAGTTAGAACTGGTTTCCTTTGAGCAACAGGGCTGGAATAATGAAGTCTGGGACAGGAGATAGCTGTTTTCATTGTAAGACCTCCTCCACTATTTGATACTTTACAACATGTACATAATTTAACTTGATGGGGCTTCAATAAATGGCCAAGAGGTATTATGCAAATTCAAGCATAGCAATAATAAAATAATGAATGTCCAGATGAACAATGTCCCAACAATAAGAGAGCCAGTTTTACTTAAACTGAAGATTCTTCTAAAAACATTTTAATATCCAGCACTAGCAGGGTCATGGTGATATGCACAATCTCATATAGTGATGTTGGGTTTAAGCTAAAATAATCTTTCTGGATGGCAATTTGGTAATCTGTGCAAAGAGCCATGCAAATGTCTACTTCCTTTGACATCATAATTTCATCTTATCCTATGGAAATAATTTTTAAAATGTACATTAATATTAATGCACTACAACTGGGGTCAATGTTCTTGTGTAAATTATGGGCGATTCTTATGTAAATGATGGTATATCCACTCGAAAGACTGTTCTCCAGTCATTCAAAAGAGAATTTCTGAAAAGCATGGAAAAGGTTTAGAATATGAAGAGAGAAAGAAAGAAAAAATTAGAGAACAAAACTCTGCAGGAAGGGCAGAATTTCAACTTTCGGACATGACAGAGAACTCTAACTTGACCTTTGACTGTAAAAAACCAGAAATCTGGACAAAACTTAAAAATCAACTGTTTTCAAATAGTTAAAACACACTGAACAAGGCTGGGATCGATGAGAAAAGGAAAAAATAAAAGACTTGAGCCCTAAGATCTCCCCAGATTCCTATCTCGAAGCACTTTACAGATTTGGTACTGATACTTGGATATCAAGTAGAGCTTAGCGGTCCTGTTGAGTTGAAGAGACAGAAATTGAGGAAGCTGGAATATGAGAATTAGAGTACCAGAGATGAGAGAGCTACATAGAGCAGAGGTACAGAAATCCTCTTGAGTGTTTAGCTGATATTCAAAGCTTTGAGCAAACTACAACCTCTGGGGAAAGAAAAATTACTGGAAAGGCAGATTCATTTAAATTCTGATCATTAAGAGTAGAGAAAATTCACTGAACACCTGTAGCATTCTGTACAGACTCCAGAAGGCTGTACTAGAAGGGCTAAACTAGCCCTGGAGGAAAAAAGTACCCTAGACCCATCCAAAACAAATTTGAAAACAAGCTTTGGAAGGACTGTGCAAATAATTGCTATCTAGAACAAAACTCAGTACTCTACAGTGGAGTAAAACAAAACACAGAGAGTCAACAATGTGACAGGACAATGCTCAGTATTCAATCAAAAATTACTAGGCAAATGAAAAAGTGGGAAAATGTAAACTATAAACAGGAGAAGAATCAATCAACAGAAACAGACCTAGAAATAATGGAGATTTGCAGACAGATACTTAAAAACAACTATTTTATTTATACCCAAGGACTGAAAAGTAAGCATGAACATAAGAGAAACTGAGAAAAATTTAAGATCTAAAAAAGAACCAAAAACTTGGAAAGCTAAAAAATACTGTATCTGAATTAAAAGTTTCACTGAATGGGTTTAATAGAAGATTAAACAAATGCAGAAGAAAAGATCAGTGTACTTGAAGACATACGAATAGAAACTATCCAAACTGAAAAACAGAAAAGAGACAAAAAAAATTGAGCAGAGCCTAGAAGTCCTATGGGATGATTTTAAATGTCCTAGGACACATATAATTTGAGTTCTAAAAGACAAAAAGAAAGGAGAAGGTGCCGAAAATTTTTGTAAAAATAATGGTTAAATTCTTCCAAATTTGATTTAAAAAACTATAAAAGTATCAATTCACAGATCCAAAAAGCTCAACAAACCCAAGCAGGTTAAAATAAAGTAACACCAAGATACATCACAATCAAATTATTCAAAATTAATAATCAGGAGAAAGTCTTTTAAAAAGTAGACAGCTAAAAGTAGACCACATACAGGTAAACAGGTAGACAGGTAGACCACATACAGGTAAACAACATACAGGTAAACAAAAATAAGAATAATCTCTAACTTCTCATCAGAAATAATGCAATCCAGAAGAAAATGGAATTATACCTTTAAATTGCAAAAGGAAAATAATAAGTCCATCACCTATAAATCTATACCCAGAGAAAATATCCCACAAAATTGAAGGTAAAATAAAGAAATTTTCAGATAAGTAAAAGTTGTATGAATTCATTGCTAGTAGGCCTCCACTATAAAGCATATTAAAGGAAGTTATTTAGGCTGAAGAAAATTATATCAGATAAAACTCAGATTTACACAAAAAAACAGAGTAGCAAAATGGTAACTATTTTTTCTCAGTTTTTAATTTACTTAAAAGATAAATAACTGTATGAAAAAGTAACAAAGATACACTGTGGGGTTTATAATATAGGTAGAAATAAAATGCATTTCAACAGTAACGTGAGGATTGAGAAGAGAAATGGTATTGTTTACTGTTTTAAGGTTCTTATATTACACATAAAGTGCCATAATATTACAAAAAGGTAGTCCGTAAATATAGTAAATCCTAGAGCAACCAAAAATAATAAAACAAGGGAATATAGCTAATAAGCAAAATAAATGTTAAAATAAAAACTCAATCCAAAAGAAAGCATAAAATGTTGTACAGAGAACAGATGGGACAAATGGGAAAAAAGCAAGAATAGTAGATTAAATCCAACCATACTGATAATTCCACTAAAATAACACCCAAATTAAAATGCAGAGGCCCACTACACACTATCTACTACAAACAAAACACACTTTAAATATAAATACAAAGACTGGCTAACAGTAAAAGGATGGAAGAAAGATACACTATTCAGACACAAATAGTAGTAAGCTGGAATGGTTACACTGTATCAGACAAAATAACTAACATTCATGACAAGGAACAGTGCCAGATATAAAGAATGCCATTACATTATGATACAAGTCAACTTTTGAAGAAGACATATATAACAATCCTAAACAGCAGAGTTTCAAAATACAGTCATCAAAAATTGACAGGGACTTCCCTGGTGGTCCAGTGGTTAAGAATCTGCCTTGCAATGGAAGGGACGCAGGTTCGATCACTGGTCAGGGAACTAAGATCCCACACGCTGCAGGGCAACTAAGCCTGCATGCCACAACTACTGATGCACCTCAACTAGAGCCTGCAAGCCGCAAACTACAGAGCCCACACACTCTGGAACCCACACATCACAACTAGAGAAGAGAAAACCAGCACACAACTAGAGAGAAGCCTGCACACCACAACGAAGAGCCCGTGCACCGCAGTGAAAAGATCCTGCATGCCTCAATGAAGGTCATGCGTGCCTCAATGAAGATCATGCGTGCTGCAACTAAGACCTGACGCAGCCAAAAATTAATTAATTAATCTAAAAAAAATCGACAGTATGGAAAAGGGAAATAGACAAATTCATAATTTTATTTGAAAATTTCAAAACTCCTTTTGCCATATTTGCTAGAAAAGTAGATTTACAAAAACAAACAAAATCTGAACAACACTGTCAACCAGCTTGACCTAATTGTCATTTATAAGATACCTTACCCCACACTGCAAAGTGCACATTCTTTTCAAGGGCACGTGAAACACTCACCAAGATATTCTATATACTGGTCTATAACATAAGTCTCAATAAATGTAAATCAGCTGAAATCCTACAAAATGTGTTCTGTGATTATAATGAAATTAAATTTGAAGTCAAAAGCAAAATTATTTTAAAATAGTTATGTATTACAAAATTAATACCAATGTACATAACGGATAGGTCCAAAAAGAAATCATAAGGAAATTCAGAAAATATTTGAAACTGGATAACAGTGAAAATATAGCCTATCAAGCTTGTGGGATGCAGTTGACACAGTGCTTAAAGGGAAAAGAATAAAACTTTAAATACTTAAATTACAGAAAAAAATCAATAATATAAGCTTCCCAGTTTAAAGGAACTGGGGAAGCAAAATTGAATTGTAAAAGTAAGTAGAGGAAAGAAAATAATAAAGACTGGAAATCAATAAGAAAGAAAATGACAATAAACAAATAAACAAAAATCAAACTAAAACCCGATTCTTCGAATAGATCAGTAAAATTGATAAGCCTCTAGTAAAACTGATCAAGAATAAAAGAGAATTTTAAAAGTTATCAATATCAGGAATGACGGAAAAACTAAGGAATATCATTAGATACTAAAGAATAACAAAAGTATACTGTGAAAAATTTTAGGCCAAAAAATTCAACGACTTACATGAAACAGACAGACTGCTTGAAAGACAAATTATCATAACTTATATAAGAAAGAAAAAAATGCAAATAGTCCTATATGTATTAAAGATATTGAATTTGAAACTGAAATCTTTCCCACAAAGAAAACTTTGGTTCAAGTGGCTTCACTGATGAATTCTATAAAATGTTTAAAAAGGAAATAATAACAATTTTAAAAATTCATTCATAAAACAGAGGAGAAGGAAACCGTTTTCAACTCATTTTACAAGGTCAGGTTTACCCTGATAACAAAACCAAACAAAGACATTTCAGGAAAATTACAGACTAACATCTCTCCAGAACATAAATATGAAAATCTTTAATAAGTCCCACAGTATCTAAAAAGTACAATACAGCATGACCAAATGACGTTTATCCCAGGAAATGCAAGGTTGTGTAACATTCAAAAGTCTTTAAATTGCAATCTATTGTATTAATAGAACAAAGGAGAAAAATCAAATGATCATCTCAAAAGATGAAAAAAAAGTGTTTGACAATATGCAACATCCATTTATGATTTGAAAAAACTCACAGAAAACTAGGGATAGAAGGAAATTTCCTTAATAAAGGGCATCTATGAATAACCTACAGCTAACATCATACTTAATGGTGAAAGACAGAACAATATCTCCTCTAAGGTCCTCTAAGGATGTCCACTGTCACAATTTCTATTTAACACTGTACTGTATTATAAAATGTGCTTTAAAATATACTAGGTAGCCAGCACAATGGAGCAGGACAAAAAATTAAAAGGAGTGCAGATTGGAAAGGAAGAAATAAACTTTATTTGCAGGCAATATGACTGTATGTTTAGAATACCCTAAGGACAAGGTCAACGTACAGAAATTATTTGCATTCCTATATACTAAAAGTAAATGGTTGGGAAATGAAGTTTTCAAAAACACCATTTGCAACAGCATCAAACATTAAATACTTGGGAATAATTTAACAAACTGTAAAAAAGACTATAAACTAAGCCCCAATAATGCAGAGAAAAAAAATGATAAAAATGTATACGAGAATATTCAGTGGTGCT
Organism: Lipotes vexillifer; assembly: GCF_000442215.2. Taxonomy (NCBI): domain Eukaryota; kingdom Metazoa; phylum Chordata; class Mammalia; order Artiodactyla; family Lipotidae; genus Lipotes; species Lipotes vexillifer. The sequence goes on from NW_006770904.1 coordinate 470,585, forward strand.
ATCACTGTGTAGGATTATGGGCGCTTTTTATTTTTTTCTTAATACTGAAACCGAGCAGAACCCTGTGGGGCTCCTGGGCATGCAAGCCTTTCTGTGTCCTCCGTTTCTTATTTGTAGGGAACAGGCTTCAGCCTCCATGACCTTCCCTGAGTTCCAAAGGGCAGTTTCAAACAGTTGCTAATCAGGGAAGGGAGGGGATGCGGAGACAAGAACTACAGGGCAGTCTTGGGACAGGATCTGCAGAACTAAAACCCCCAACAAATGGCAGATGTTAACTACATCTTAACATCTTAAGATGTTAACATGATTCAGCATTCTTCATTCCAGAGAGAAGATCCACCTCAGGAGACCACCTGAGGCCAGATTAAAGGAAGGCAGGCCTTGCACACACCCTGATCCTTATCAGCAACTCCGCCCTTGAACCATTCCTATAAAACTCCTCACCAAATCCCCCCCCATCCCCATGTTTGGGACACACAACTTTGAAGGGCATGAGGCTGCTGTGTCCCCCCTTTGCCTGGCAAAGCAATAAAACTATTCTTTTCTACTTTACCTGAAACTCTGCCTCTAAGATTTGATTCAGCACTGGTGCACAGAGGCTGAGTTTTCGGCACGGATACTTTTTGTATTTTCCAAACAGTATGCTATATCACATATTTTACTCTCAGGAAAAAAAATAATAATAATAGGAAAAACACAAACAAAACAGAATTTGGCCTTTGTTCTGGGAGAGAGCCTCTGAATCCTTGCAATTTTCTGAGTGACAGGAGTATCTTTGTTATTCATGGTTGGCCCTGATAGTTTATGCTAAAGAGGTGACCCACAGTGGGCCTCCGGATACTTTCAGGATAGTCATGCTAGAAAGACCATATGATTAGAGGATTGAAGCTTTGAGCCACATGGTATCAGCCTGACCTCCCAACCTCCAGGGAAGGAAAATGGGGTTAGAGATTAAGTTCAATTAAGTGGTCAATGTTCCCTCCTAATGAAACCCTAATAAAAACACCACTCAGTGGAGCTTTCTGGTTGGTGAACACATGGATGTGCTGGAAGGATGGCACACCCTAATTCCAGGAGAGGGCATGGGAACTCTGCATTTAGGACCCTCCCAGACCCAACCCTATGCTTCTCTTTATTTGACGATTCCTCATCTGTATCGTTTACAATAAAACCATAGTCATAAGTGTAAGTGCTTTCCTGAGTTCTGTGACTCCTTCAAGGAAATTATTGAACTGGAAAGGGGCACCCCTGGATTTGTAGGGAGTCAGTAAAAGTGCACGTGGCCTAGGGTTCCCACTTGTTGCTGGTCTCTGAAGTTGGGGCAACCTTGTGGATTGTGCCCTTTAACTTGTGGGGTCTGAGCTAACTCTGGGTGGTTAGTTCAGACCTGAATTGCAGTATACCCAGTTGGTGTCAGAATAGTTGGAACAGAATGGAAGAATAAAACAATGTTTGTGGAACTGGGGCATGTGTGTATCTCCATTCAACAGTCATTTACAAGAAGAGGTGCAGCATCGAGAATTCCTGAAATTTTTACCCACTGGAGTACGTTCATAACCCTCGTGTATACTGTGTGCTGGGAGAAAACAGGCTGAGGACCAAGGTACTAAGATGAATAGATTAGTTTATAAATGGTTCAACTGCTCACCAAAATCATATTTTAGTAACAACTTTAAGTTTTTATATGATGAAAACCTATTAGAATATGGGCAAGATTCTGATTGCGGTTTATCTCTGCTTAGCCAACATTTTTTTATAATTAAAATAAAAAAGGTAAGATCCTTCTCAGGGAGAATATTTAAGGAATAAAATTATTTTTTGAAGCTGAAATAATCTACTACATACAAATAATACTTATGCTAATTATAAACTGGCCTTACATGTAATAATATCTCCTAAACCACAGTTAGAATAAAAAATCTATATCAATTTAGAGTTTTCTAAAACTAATGAAATGAAACCCAATCTATTTTTAATATATTTTAAAATTCAAATTCCACCTTTGTTTTTTAACCAAATCTTGGTGGCTTTTAAAAAATTAATCTGAATTAGTAAAGTTTATTGAATAAAACTAAGTCGTCATATATCATTAATGTATTGGAAAGGCCTCTGGAATATTTTTGTTCAAGCAAACAAGGAGTTCAAGTGTTTCCTATTCAACTCTCATACCCACCCCCCAAAACTCACACATGATCTTCCCACATATATTTCACCAAATGCACAAAAAAATCTACGAAACATTTTTATGAGAAAGACGAATGAAGTGTTATAGGTTACAGGAGGCTAAAGAGAAACAGCAGCTCAATTCAACCTGAGGGCCTAGAAAAGAAAAAATCCATAAAAGAAAAAATAAATTAATGGAAGAACAGATGGAATTTGAATAAACTGTAGTTTGGTTGATAATATGATACCAATGTTAATACCCTGTCCTGGATCGTGGACTATGGTTATATAAGATGCCAACATTAAGTAAAGCAAGGTTCAGGATATAAGGAAGCTCTGTAGGTGTGCTATTTTTGCAACTTTTCTGCAAGCCTAAAATTAGTTCAAAATTAAAAGTTCAAAACAAAGAAACATTTCTACCCCATATTAACATTCTGACATTTTTTACAAGTTCAGCTGGTTCTAGAAAGAGAAATGTTCATTTTAAGAAGCTACTACAGGTACTGGGGTGTCGGTGAAATAATGGTAGTCCTACAAATTGTATCACTTGTTATCTTTATTGCAATTTCTTATTATAAAAGTAATATAAGCACCCTTCAAACTTTGTGGAAAGTAGTTGCAAATTCTCGCAACAATGAACCAACCGCTGGTAGGGTTGTGTTTGCATCTCTCCTGTTTTTCCTTGGAAAAGAATTCAGATGCTATCCTGTATCTAAAGCTGGTACAGAGCTCGTATTCTGCAGTGGTCACATCTAATTTCTACTATGCCTCCAATTAGACCGACTGCTTAACACTAATATGCTTGCCAAAAAAGCAATAAAATGAACAGCATGGCACTTTTTCCAACAGGGCAAAGTAATTTATTTAGAATGTTTCCAAGCCATATGTATGATAAACCTTAGTAGGCAGAAGTAAGTAGAAATTTATGTTTTTTTTGTTTTGATAGTATCATAAAATGAATTCCAATCACATCTGAGCCCGGGCAGGCTGAGCCACTCCATGAAGAAATAAAATAGCACAGTTTGGACTGCCTTACTCTGCAGAGTGAAGTTAAGGTCGTGAGCTCCTTTAGTGAGCAACCTTCCCGGATACAGGCTGACTGGCCAAAAACTAGGCAGTGGGTGTCCGTCCATCTGTCACTTTAGAGATTACTTTAAAAGGCACGGTTTGCTTATGAGTAATATATAGTGAAACATCAATTACATCTTCCAGGTTGTATACATTGCTATCACCCCAGGATGTTTTGTGAACTTTTCAAAATAAGTTTTTGCTGCTAAATGCAAGTATACATATGGAAACAATTTTTTTTTTCCCTCCAACCCAATTCTGTATATCCTCAAGTTTGCACTCAATCTATCCAGACATCTACAACTGATGTGGCAACAGCTCTGGTTGCTCTGCAATGTTTCCAAGCCAAAAAAAGAAAAAATAGAAAAGACAAAAAATACACACACTTCTTAGTGTAACTGCTGTGAATTCACAAGCAATGCTGTTAAATACTAATATTCTCCCCGTCTTTCAGTTCTAATTACAAAACCTACTGTGGATATCTACGATTTTTATTAATTTCATTTTTGATCTTTGAGAATAAGAAAATATTCCAAACTTCTGAACCATGGTTTTTCACACTGTAGATGACCCGTTCCAACAAACCCAGAAACTCCCATACTCCAAGCCAAGGACAGCGGTTTTAATGAATCTCTGGAACAAGTCAGTCAATGTTGAATTCTCATGATTAGTCTGAAACTTAATTATACTTGCCTCTCCTCCAGCCCAATCGATAGCTCCTTGCTCCGGGCTTATTAGAAGCTGCTTGTTAAATACTTGGCAACTGCTACACCCTCAGGGAAAACAAAAGAAAGTGCTATTCTAATTGCAGAGGTGCAGCTCTGGGTCAACGAGCAATACCAATGTTTTCCCAGTTAGCCCAATTTTGACAAGCTGGTAAGGAAAGCCTTTTCAGAGGCTCTCTGGGATATCTAGAAAGTGGATGTCCAGCAGGACCTCTTTGAAAGTGGGGGTGTTAACCCATGGGCAGCAAGAACCCTCCAGGGAAACTGAGCAATCTAAGCATCTGTCTCCCCCAAAGAAGCTCCTCCAAGGATAGGGTGGGCCTCCACTGGGTTGAGAGCTCTGTGTTGATTTTAAGCAGCACAGTTGAGCCTTACCATTAAGCTTGTGATTGGCATTCCTATTGCAAAAGTTAAGCTCCTTTTTTAGCCTCTTCAGAGATGTCTTGCCCTTTCCCACATATTCAAATTCTGGCAACATACTTTCTGCATCTGGATATACAATGTAGTTTCCACATGGTAAGTGTGGGTGCTGCTTGGACCAATGGTGAAATACCATCACTACTCAATACATTGTTTGAAGTTCCATGCCCACCATATTCTGACCACACAGCTCTGTGAGTTACGTAACCAGAGGTTCTCCTATGTTTTCTCAGCTATTACTCCTCCTCTGGGAGCACAGATGGATTGCAAAAGTGGCAAAAGAACGGAGGGAGGAAAATCATGTGTCAGCTGCTCCTGCTGTTGGCCAGACTAAACCAGATCTACTCAAAGTGTGATCAGAGCACCGGTAGCAGCGTCACCTGGAAGCTTTTAAAGATGACAATATATGGGCCCTTATGTAGGATTTACTGAGTTAGAGTCTTTGGAGGGTTAGGGGGTGGTGAAGCCCAGGAACATGAGTTTTAACAAGATCTTCAAAAGATTCAGATGAACATTAAAGTTTGAGAGGATCTGGGCTAACCAAGCCAGAAGCACTGCAGTTGCAGTCTGGGGGCACCTCTTCACCTCTTCTCTCTACCCTTTTCTTTATCCCAGCGACCTGAGCTTTGTTAAGTAACTGGGGAGGTATGAACAGGGCTCAAGCATCTTATCACCTGCACAGTCCTCATTTAAAGCTCATAGCTGCACAGTAAGTGCTTGTCAATTTATGAGTTCAACCTACAGAGAGTTTCCTGAAGCTGATAATCACATACTGTGTTAAGGACAATGACGTTAAAATACCAACCAACCAGCCAGTTCGCAATTTGGGATTTAAGAAGCTGAGAAATAAGAACATCAAGAGTGCCATTATAGGGTAGAAGAGGAATCAATAAATATATACAAAGTGCATAAATGTGGGGCTAGGGTACAGGGACACAGAATTTTGAAGGTAAGGAGGCAGAGCTGAAAAAAGAATTTTTCTCCAATTATAGTGTGTCTCCATAGTTTTGTGATGTATCTACCATAGGCAGACAATTCATTAGGTTTCAGGGTTGAGAATGAAACTGTTGGCCAGGTCTCTGAGGCTAGTAGTTCTTTTTTGCAAATCCTAGAAAAATATTTTAGAAATCTTAGGCTCTTGGAATAATGTGACTGTTCAGATGTTTCAAGCTGTATCTTGACTGAATTGTTTGTATTAAATGAGACAGGTAAAAAAAAGATTCAAACAGAAACAATCTGAAATTTTCACAACCTTGCTTAATCAAGAGAATATGAAATATTCTGCTGGTGAGTGGCCTTGGGTGTAGTGCTATTTGCCAGGGGCTTCAGTCTTTTGCATCTGTGTACAGCTTCCCTTCCTTAATTTTATTTCTATTATTCCTTCCCTCACCACCAGGATTTTACAGCACAGTGTTTGCTTGTTTAAATATTCCTGATTATTATGCAGTCAAGTAAAGTAGAACCAACCCTGGCTGTGACATTAAGTCAGCCACCCTTCCTGACTTACCATCTTCCATAACACTTAGAAATTATAGAGGACTTTCTTTGGGGCGGGTGCCGATTTTCAAATGTGTATTTTATTTCTTTTCCCAATTAAAAAAAAAAACCTATGTACTATCGTGGTAAAGTTAAAGCTGAAAAATGTGTTTAAGCATGAATAGCTCTTGTTGAAACATTCCAAGTTAATGCCATTTTACTGGGCCGATGTAACTATGTTTGGATTTTAGCAGATAAGTTATCTTTCATGTCTATTTAGAAATTCTTAAAGGTTAAACACTCTTCAGAGGCAGAAGGTAAAAGGGCTTACATGTTTATATAAACAGAATATCTCCAGTAGGAGTGAGTTTTGATGGGAAGCAGGAACACTCATTAATATGCCTCAGATGCAGCACCATGGGAACCAGGCTCATCCCATCACCAGCAGCACCAAAGGCGCCAGTGTGAGCCCCCGGCGTCTAGTTCAGTTCCGGGGCGGGGGTGGGGGGTGCGTTTCTATTCATCACTCACTCACTGATTCATTCAACAGCTGTCATTGGGCACCTACCCTATGCCAGGAGCATCTAGGACTGAACAGTCAGAGGGCCTAGAGCTTGCAGTTTACTGGGGGTTACAAATGTTAGGTCATCAGAAGAGGAGACATATGACTGTAAATTGAAAAAGTTCTATGGAAACAAAAATGTATGATGAAGAGCTGTGACGGTGGTGCCTGATTTAAACTGGAGGATATCGGAACAAGGGACGTGAGACAAGACTGAAGGAATACGTAAGATTCATTCAGATGAAGACTGCGAAGGTGTGTGCCAAGGCAGTGGAGTAGGAACAGTGAGCATAGGGTAGGCTGTGTGGCTGGAGCAATGGGGCCAGGGAAGGGTGGCAGGGAGGGCAGAAGGCTTGCAGGTACGGCTAGCTCAAGCAGGGCCTTCTGGCCACGCCAAGAACTCTGGACTCTATAAGTGTACTGGAAGCTACCAAAATGTCTTAAAGAGGGAATATGACCAGGTTTTCACTTTTATGTCATCACTGTTGCTAGAGGGCAGAGACATGATTGCAGAATGCCAAAGCGTATGTAGAAAGACCATCGGAGGCTACTGTGAAATTCCAGACAGATAACATAGTAGTTGACCTAGGAAGGAGTAACTGGAACTAGAAAAAAGTGAACATGACCTTTAAATAAACAGGAGCTGAAATTAACAGGATTTAGAGATTGACAATGTGAGAGGTGGTAGACAAGTAGGTGTTCAGAATCGCTCTCTGTGTATATCCTGAGTAAGAGAGTCGATGGAGGACAGAAACACAGAAGGAAGATCAGGTTTGGGGGAGGGATGATGAAGGTGACTGTGGTCATTCTGAATTTGTAATAGGGAAGAACAAATCTAATTCTAATTCCATACTGGATCTGTTTCTTTTACTTTAACCTTTATATTCTATTACTTTTGCTACAATTAAGAATGTTGCCTATAGCTTGAAATATACAGGACAGCCCATTCTCAAGGCTCTGACCTTTAAATGTATAACACTTTTCCATTCATATAGAGATTAAAAGTTGCAGAACAGAGAACATTTGTCTTGGAGGTTTACAGGAACATTGTGACTGGACCCACATGGACAGCTGCAAGAACAAAGGTTTCCAGCACCAAGAAGTTTGCAGCAACCAACCACACCCCCTCTCCTTTCAGTATAAGAAGCAGCCCGAATTCAGGTAAAATGGTTCTTTGGGACACTAGTCCGCCATCCTCTCGGTCTCCTGGCTTTCTGAATAAAGCCACTACTCCTTGCCCCAACACCTCATCTCCCAACTTATTGACCTCTCCTGTGGCGAGCAGTATGAGCTTAGACTCGGTAACAAATCTGAGGTCCTCATGAGACACAGAGGAGATATCAAGTATGAGTCTGGAGCTTGGGAAAAAAATCTGGAAATATAAACTTGGGTTTTGTCAGCATGTACCTGCAGCCACATGTGTGATCAAAATCCTCTAGAGAGGAAGTGCAAGAAGGTGATGGCTCAGAACCAAACCCACAGGGGCTGTAGCAGTGAAGGACTGGGAACACATGGAGGAGTGGTCAGGGAGAGAGAAGGAAAAGCAAGAAAATGCAATGAAACAGAAGCCAAGAGAAAAAGGACATTAAAAAGGAGGGATGGGTCAACTGGACAAATGTCTTTGGGATGTTGAGGTAGAGGAGAGCTTAGAAGGAGCAACACGGATGGTGTTAACCCTTTAAAGAGCAGCTTCAGAAAAGCAGGGAGCAACTCCAGAAGTTCAGCCATGAGAGGGAAAATGCCTGCACTGGTAGCTACAGGGTCAAGGGAGAGCCTTCTAAATGTGAGGTGCTGAAGCATCTTTGACTGGCTAAGGGAAAGATCCAGTAATAAATGAAACGTGAGTTCTAGGAGAGAAAGGAGACGAAGGAAGATACTGACTAGATGGGAGACTAGTACCCAGACAGTTCTTTAAAAGGTAAAGGGGAACTTCCCTGGCAGCCCAGTGGTTAAGACTCCACGCTTCCCATGCAGCGGGTGCGGGTTTGATCCCTAGGCAGGGACCTAAGATCCTGCATGCCGCACGGCATAGTCAAAAAATAAGAAGAAAAGAAATTTAAAAGGTAAAGGGATGTTTCTTTTATCACAACAGGACAACGCAGAGAACAGGTAGATTAGACAGTGGGAAGTTGGGAGCATCCCCCCCGAGGGCTACCATTCTCTGTATTAGGCTCAGAAGGTAAAATTGCATCCAGGAGACGAGAGTAGGGGGCTAGGAGCAGGGATGGGAATACGAGCAGGGAGGCACTGAGATACTCGAGGAAGGATGAGTCACTAAGGACAACGGGACCATGGACATACTAGAGAAACGCAATAGGGTTGCCGAGTGGCACTGAAGCCACCGTGAGGCTGCTGGGCTTACAGGGAGGCGTTCTGCCGTGGTTGGATGTGAATCCGGTTGTGAACTACTCAGTGCCCATTCTAGCCAGCTAGCCAGGGCATGAGGGACATTCTTCAGCTTTAAGCCAGTTGCCTTATAGCTTTCTGGTTTTGTACGGAGTAAAATAACTTTCTGTTGCTCTACAACCAAGGAAATAAAATCTCAGAACTTTACTACAAGTGACTCATGATAAAGCGTAAAAATAACAATAAATTAGCCCTCAATGAATTATCTTAGAGTACAATCACTGCTTTACATTGTTCCTGGTGGCAGCTGGGCAGGAGGTGAATAAGGCTGCAGGGTTTGGGAGTGGTAAGGACGGGGGGGAAAGGATCACGGAGGGCGAGCCCTAGATTAATTGGCCTCAGCTTGGATAATATTTTCTTAGAAACAAACCCCTCTTTAACAGGTGCAATGCTTCCCATTCTGCATGGAAAACATAAAACGAAATCCAGTAGGCCATTTGGAGATTTAGAAACAGCATTCCTTAACCAGAAGACCAGCAAAACTCAAGGAAACTCAAACTGACCCCATCTGCAGCCTTGTGGGTTGCAAGGAGCAAACTTTGTTCTGGAAAATTAGTGTATGCCTGACTTGTCTAAATTTGCAATGACGGGAAACACAGTTTCCAATTATGAATGCTTATGGCAACGAGCAGGCTGAGTCTTTGAAACATCAGATTAGCTCTTCCCTATGCATCTAAAACTTATACTACCCTGCCTTTCTCTACCACCTTTGTTTTTTTTCCTGTGGAGCACAGATGCAATGAAAGACCTTTTCGGGCTTCCCTGGTGGCACAGTGGTTAAGAATCCGCCTGCCAATGCAGGGGACACGGGTTCGAGCCCTGGTCCGGGAAGATCCCACATTGCCGCGGAGCAACTAAGCCCGTGTGCCACAACTACCGAAGCCCGCGTGCCTAGAGCCCATGCTCTGCAACAAGAGAAGCCACGGCAATGAGAAGCCCGCGCACCACAATGAAGACCCAACGCAGCCAAAAATAAATGAATTTATATTTTTTAAAACCCAAATACTTTATTTGAATGTCTAAAATAATATATTTAAAAAAAATTTTTTAAATAAATAAAAGACCTTTTCACGAGACTTCCCTAGTGGTCCAGTGGTTAACAGACTCCATGCTTCCAATGCAGGGAGCAAAGGTTCGCTCCCTGGTCGGAGAACTAAGATCCCACATGCCTCGTGTCATGGCCAAAATAAATTAATTAATTAATTAATCAATTCATTAAAATAAAATAAACTGGAAAAGTGCAAATGAAGGAAAATTTTTTTAAAAAACTGTATGACCTTTGATCCAATAATTGCCGTCTAGAAATCTATCCAAAGAAAACAGAAATTCAAGCATGGATTTAAAAAATAAATAAAAGAGCTTTTCACTATTTGAGAAGTCATGCATGACAGCAGGGAGAAACTACATGCCTCTTGAAACTATTCACAGAATATATCCAATCTACTTGTCATGTCTCCTGGCACCTGTATATCTGGAGCCCTTCCCTAAAAGTACTACAAAAAGCTACGCTTAATAAACAAATCTGTCAAAACACTGACTTATACCCCAAATCCAAATATTTTAGAAACAAATGAAGAATGAAGATCACTGACGTTTCTGCACTAGCTTCAATTCTCTGGGTTTTGTCATGTCCTCGGTCTTTCACTTGCTCTTTTTCTTGCAGTGCGTATCTTTTTTATAATGTCTGCAACCTCACAAGTCTAACTACTAATATTAATTTGCACCCAGTGTCATTTGATTTGCTTTCCCCAAATAGGATTTCCCTATGTTTGAAGAGTAAGAATGATGACGCATACGTAAGCAGCCTTCCCTCCCCATGCTCTGCTTTCTAAGGGCTGTCCAACTGTTTCTAATTAGGCTGTGTACTTGAAGGATCTAAGCATTAGTTTAATCTCTAATCAGAAGAGGAATTTCTCTTTTACCTTTACAGTCTTGTGAAGGAGCCCATCACTTATTTACTCTTAGGATAACAGAATTAATACCAGGGGAGTGGAGAAGACATGGTCACATTTATTTCTTTAATTTATCAATTTGATTTCTATCCAGGAAAGCATGTTGGGATAAAGAGGGAGATAAAAGTGTGGGTTAGAAAGACTCTCATTTTAACCTCTGTAGGTGGCCTAATACACTGGCTGACTGTGGAGTGGCGTAAAAAACTCAGAAGTTCCCATCATTTGTGGGGATGAGTTTGAAAAAATTAGGGAGCACAAAGGAAAAGAATGTCATCCTCAGTTGTGATCATTTCAGACTCTAGCTATTGGAAGGCATGTAGTTAAAAAAAAAAAAAAGACATAGATCAAAAGAGATCTCCCTTCTGAGTTTCAAAAACTAATTGTTCCTATCCACTCAATTTCTCCTACTTACATGACTTAACACACAGACATGAAATGAGATAAGCCAATAGATCAAAACCCAAGTCTTCTTTTTGATAAGTCATCCAGTTAGTTTTACGGAGTCTTTGATCTAACAGAAAGCTTCAAAATAATCCACTTGAACTGTTAAAGTTTAGTATCGAGTACATTTCCAAATTAAGTTCAAGGTCATCTCTCTCCATCCACTCTTCCCCTTCATCCTTCATGCACATAAATCTTTGGATGACCTTCCCATTGTGGGTAGGTTTATTTTTTCAGTCTCTTTATTCCTGCAGAGGAATGCCACTCTAGAGTCAGGATATTTTGGAGATCCTATAACACACATTTTCTTTATTCAATGACTAAAATAAACCAAAACCCAAGGAAGGCAGAGACCATGCCTATTCTACTTCCATCCTGTAGACCTAGCAGAGCAACCCGAAAAGTGAGCCAGAGAGAGTGTCGAGGATGGTGATGAGATCTACCATTGACACATAATTTAAATCACTCACACTGAAAGACAATATGTTCTATTCTTTATTTTCTTGCTTTAGGACTTCAACATATGAACTTGGGGAACACAACATTTAGTCCATACCAAGGAGAAAGAAGGGATGAAATAATGCTGCAGACCTTTGTGGTACAGGAGTGTAACCAAATGTACAGAATTTTATCCTCCCATCTGTGTCAAAACTTTGTAGTTGATTTGTGTTCTCAAAAACACTTATCAGTTTGGTGCTTCCATCTCTCTTATCTTTAGCCTTTTTTCTGGGTTCCTTACCTATATCCTGGCTCCCTCCTCTAAACCATGAAGATGCATTACCATTTAAAAAAATACAATTATGGAAAAAATGTAGGATGCAGATAATATGTTTTAATTTTAAAATGGAAAGTTTGCTCAGCTAACTTTAACCTAAAATAAAAACAGCAGACCCTGTTGGAAGAATGGCTCTTCACAAACAGATTCAGCCCTGCCCCCAAGCCTATTTACTGGACTATTTTAACTTCCATTCTGGTTTTCAGTCCATGGTTGGTGTTTGTTTTTTTTTTTGTCTTTGCCTAACAGCAGTGATTTTCATCAATGTAATATTAACAAAAGAACCTGATTAAAACCCAATACAGATGATACAGACTGAAACACCGATTTTAGTCACAACTGAATTAATTTAAGGCATGGAGGCTCCTGTTTTCAGTTTGTTATCTTAGTGTCTTATTTGCGCTAAGTTGGACAAATCAGTGCTGAGGGTATAGTTACTAACGAAATTGGCCTAAAATATGGAACATGGCTGCAATTTTCCTGTCATAGTGCTTGGTGTGGCATGCTGGCTGGAATAGCAATAATAGTGATAAGGTGAAGGAATGATGATGACAATCAGGTACTGAACATTTCTAATAATTGGAAACTATTTTTTCACATAACTTTTAACTTCACTCTTCATTTAAGGACTTGGATACCTTTGGTATTCTTCTGGCTAAATACAGCTAAATACTAACATATTTTTAAACTATTGTAAAAAATATATACACATAAAACCACGTGGCTAGCTGAGAAGACACCTCCTCTTTGTAATTCATATTAATGCACTAAGAAGTAAGCATAATAAAAAACTAGGTGCTTTTGATTTATTTATACCTCACCAGAGCTCACAGAAATCTCACAACAGTTTCCAGCACCCCTAACGCCAGTTTCTAAATAACAAAGTAGATACATATTGCTCAATATCATCAAGCACTCTGTCAACCATATAAAGGTAAATCAAGCTTGGACTGACCCTGAGGGGTTTCCCAAATTCATCACTCAGAGACACAAACAAGATCCTGGCTAAACCACTCTAGGCTACTGGCTCTATTTTAAAGTTCGTCAGATAAGAATATTCCATAATCTCCTCTAGACATCTGTTTCCTATTCTAAAACCTTTTGAAATATGGAAATGTTATTCTCCCTGTGAGTCTCTCAGGCTGTAGTTCACCATGTTCTCAATGAAGGTGAAAAACATTTGCCATGTTCAGCGGCAAAGCATCTAGCATCTCCACCACCGCTTGCTAAAAGGCAGAGCTCGTTCGTTCATTCAACTGTTCCTTCCTTCCTTCCTTTTCTCTCTCGCCTTATAATTTTATTTTATTTATTAAGCTACAGTTGATTTACAGTATTGTGTTAAGTTTCAGGTATACAGCTTCAGATTCTTTTCCATTATAGGTTATTACAGGTTACTGAATACAGTCCTATGTGCTATAAAGTACATCCTTATTTATTTTATATATAGTGGTGTGTATCTATTAATCCCACACTCCTATTTATCCCTCCCCCTCCCCTTTCCCGTTTGGTAACCACAAGACATGGAAGCAACCTAAATGTCTATCTACAGATGAATGGATAAAGAAGATGTGGTATATATAGAGAGTGGAATATTACTCAGCCATAAAGAAGAATGAAATATTGCCATTTGCAGCAACATGGATAGACCTACAGATTATCATACTAAGTGAAGTAAGTCAGGCAGAGAAAGACAGATATCATATTATATCACTTATATGGGGAATCTAAAAAAATAATACAAATCAATTTATTTACAAAACAGTCACAGACTCACAGACGTAGAATTCCTTCTTGTTTCTTGCTCTACCAGGCGCTTCTTAAATCTTGGTTTAGCTTTTCACACACTTCCTTTTCCTCTTGAAGATGTCATATAATTCTCCTCATTAGACTGGAAGTTACTTAAGAGCAGGGACTATATCTGCCTTGTTCACCTCTACATTCCTATCACCTAACACACGATCTAGTACATACAAAGTATTCAAAAAATATTTGTTGAAAGAACAAATAATATATAAATGAAAAGAGACCCAAGCTATGTTCCTCCTTCTTATCTCACTTGACTAAAGAATACACTCGGTGAACCACAGCTATAGCGTTCAAGGCTGAGCAATGGCTGACCGATGATTCCAAGTTGGATCCAGCATAGTTGTCTTGGGGATGCTACTCTGGAGGGACCTTTGAAGGGATAAAAATGGATTTTAAAAGAAGCCAACAGTGCAGTGCTACTCCCTTCCGTTGTATTACTTGGCTTCTGGCATTACAACCTATCTGAAAGTCCACTGGTGCCCACTTCTGATTCTAAAAGACATATCCCATTCATCACATATTTCACAAGTAGGAGAAACCTAAATTATGTAGATGCTGCAGGGCATGTGTGTTCATTTTCCCCTGCCCTCCCCACATGCGTTCATTCCACTGTGGTTACAGTTTGCCAGTTCTATTCTCTAGCAACATAGCTTGCCAAAGCATTCTGGAACTACAGTGATAGGCACTGAACACATAGCTAGAAGGATAGGAATGAGAAATACCATCTGGAATCTGGAGACCTGGTTTTCTATTACTTATTTAGTGCTGACCCCATTGTATGACTGTTGTTGGCAAGTCAGTTCATTTCTCTGGCCTTGGTTTTCTCAGTTGATGAAAAGTTCAGATAAGATGACTTCAAAGGTCTTTTCAAGTTCTTACATGTCATGATTATACCTAAAAAGATGACAGTATGTTGAGCCAGAATTCTTCAGGAAACAAGCTGATCTATGCCTGATGCAGCAAGCAGAGAAAGCCTGTCCTAAGCCTGGTACCCAAGGAGACCTGCCCTCAACTCTGCCCCTCCATACAGGTAAGATGTCTGGGCCAAGGGAGTCTGCCCACCTGAAGTCTGCATCCCCTTTTAAACCATATTCTGGGTATTGGGTACTTGGGACCATTTAATTCTTTGCCTAGATGGCCAAGACCTTCAAGAAGATGAATCTTGGGCAGGTGTTCTGGTGGGTCCCAAGTCCACAACTGTGCCCCAGAGGCTCCTCGTGGTGGGGGGATGGGCCTAATGTGGGAAGAGAAGGAGTCAAGCCAAGGGCCAAGGGGGAGGGTGACTGTGTTTGTACTCTTGTCCAGACCTGACAACTAACAGTGGAGGACTCTACTTGGAGGTCACTTTATGACTGAACAATCACAGCAAAGGTAAAGGAGAGAGGGGGTATGAAGCAGCACCTTCCTACCTGCTTGTGGAAAATCTAAAATGAATCACTCTGTTTTCTGGTCCTCTGAAGTTGTGTATATTTAAAAATATAATTGGCACCCTGTTTTTGCCAGAGTCTCTGTTAGGCTCAGAGGATACGGAGTTGAATAGTGTCACACTGTCCCAGCCCTGAGAGCACAGGATACATTGTATCCTCTGTCCTCCTGCAGATGAGGGAGTCATTTAAATGTTGAAGTTGACTTTAGGAGGCCTTTTTCAGGATTACTGGGGGGGGGCAATTTTATGATATCCAAAAGGCTCAGAATCAAAGGTGGGCAAAGTTTGGGAGGAAAGAATGTTATATACAGAGAGTAGGGTCAAACCAAAGACTATTTGATCCATGTTTAGAAGGCAATGGAGAGCAGACACAGGGAGGAATTTTTCCAGATCTAAAAAAGTAAACCTGCTAAATAGGTGCTGGATAAAAGTGAGTGCCTGAAACATAGTAATTATTTATAAAGATTTGGGAATAAAATTAAAAGAACCAAGATATACACATACAGAGGATAGAACCGGGAAACAGATATTTGTAAAGAAGTCAGAAGATTCAGGTCCTTTAGGGGTGAAATGGAGAATCAACTATATAAACCAGAATCACAGCTCCCAGTGGTTTTTTTGGGCTGTCGAGAATAGAATCTCTAAAAATCATCGTTATGCTTTGTTATTACTTTTAGCTGATATATATGACCTCTACTGATTATATATATACACATATACATATCAATATATATATACACGTATACATATCAATATATATATACACGTATACATATCAATATATATACACGTATACATATCTATATATATACACTATATATATCAATATATATACACATATACATATCAATATATATATACACGTATATGTATCTATATATATACACGTGTACGTATCTATATATATACACGTATACGTATCAATATATATATACACGTATACGTATCTATATATACACGTATACGTATCAACATATATATACACGTATACGTATCTATATATACACGTATACGTATCAATATATATATACACGTATACGTATCTATATATACACGTATACGTATCAACATATATATACACGTATACGTATCTATATATACACGTATACGTATCAATATATATATACACGTATACGTATCTATATATACACGTATACGTATCAACATATATATACACGTATACGTATCTATATATACACGTATACGTATCAATATATATATACACGTATACGTATCTATATATACACGTATACGTATCAACATATATATACACGTATACGTATCTATATATACACGTATACGTATCAATATATATATACACGTATACGTATCTATATATACACGTATACGTATCAACATATATATACACGTATATGTATCTATATATACATGTATACGTATCAATATATATACACGTATACATATCAATATATATATATATATCAATATATAAACACGCATATATTAATCTTATATTCAGCAATCTTGCCAAATCTTCCATATTAGTTCTAAGTTCTCTATAGATTCTCTTGCACATAGATTTTCTATGTAGAAATCATCATATCTCACTTCTCTAGGTAGGACCTCCAGACTAGGTTAAACAGAAGTAGTGAGAGTGAACATTCTTCTCTTTTAGCTATCAGCAGAAAAAAATGTTTCCAAAATTTCACCATTAGTGTGCTGTGTTTTGTAGGTACACTTTACCAGGTTAAAGAAGTCTGCTTTTATTTGTAATGTGCTACCATTTTTTCTCTCTTTAATATCACGAATGGATATTAAATTTCATCAAATGCTTTTGCCTCTTTTGAGATAATTATAGGATTTTCTCCTTAACATGGTCATATGGTAAATTACACGAATACATGTTCTAACGTTAACCCATACTTGGATGGATAAACACCAACTGGACATATTTTCCCCACTTACTGGATTTAGTTTGATAGTATTTATTCTATGTTCGCAAGTAAAATTGATCTACAAATTTTCCTTTCTCACCATGTGTTTTTGGCATTGTGGTTATACCATAAAATGATTGGGAAGCTTTCTCTCATTTTCTGTGGTCTGGAATATGTAATTTGCAGTTGTTCCTTGACAGTTGGGTAGAATTTATCTAAATTATCACCCAGGCCTATATTTTCTTTCTTTCTTTTCTTTTTTTTTTTTTAAAAGAAGGGTGATTTTAAACTACTGTAATTTTTATCCAGAATATATAAAGCAGTCTGAAAACTCAGTAACAGAAAAACAAACAACCCAGTTTAAAAAAATGGTCAAAAGATTTTTAAAAAGATACAAAAATGGCAAGTAAATACCTGAGAAGACTCACAACATCATTAATCATTAGGGAAATGCAAATTTAAACCACAGTGAGATGCCACTCATACCTAGTAGAATTGCTAAAGGAAAAGAATGGACAATACCAAGTGTTGGTGAGAAGGCAAAGCAACTAGAACTCATTACCTTGCTAACAGGAATGCAAAATGGTACAGCCACTTTGGAAACCAGTGTGGCAATATCTTATAAAATTAAGTATACCCTTACCATATGACCCAGCAACCTCACTCCCAGTTATTTACCCGGGTGAAATAAAAACATGTTTATACATAACTGTCAAAAACTAGAAAAAAAAACCCCCAAAGCCCTCCAACTGGTTTGATGAATACACTGCGGCATATCCACGCAATGGAATATTGCTCACAGGAAAAAAGAACGAATTACTGGCACACATCATAACAGGGATGAATCTGAATACATTCTCAAAAGGCTACAAACTTTCTGATCCTATTTATGTAACATTCTGGAAGGGACAAAACTAAGAGGACAGAAGGCAAATCAACTGTTACTGGGGCCTAGGGTAGGAGAAATGAGTTGTCTACAAAAGGGCATGAGGGAAGTTTTTAAGAGCAATAAAACTGCATTATGAATTAATTGTGGTGAGGTTTACATTTCTATACTTAATTATCAAAGCTCATAGAACTGTACATGAAAAAGGGCGAAATTTACTGCATGTAAACTATACCTCAATAAAAAAAGTTTAGAAAAGGATGATTTTTAAACGACTAATTTAATTGGGATACTGGTTATAGTTTATTCAGGTTTTCTATTTCTACTAGCTCCTATTTTGGCAACTTATATTATTTTCTAGGAAGGCTTTAATTTAGGTTTTAAATTTCTGGCATAAAATAGTTCAGCTTTTTCTTCTGAATAAAAACCTGCACTCTGTAGTTATGTTCTTTTCATTTCTAGTATTTTTAAAATTTGTGTCATCTTCATTTTTATATAATTACTTTTGCTAGATTTTTATCTAATTCAGAGGTCTTTTCAAATAACTGTTTTTAGGTTTTATAGATTTTTTAATATGTAATAATTTATTTATCATTTATTTCTTAGTATTCTCTAGTTTTTATTATAAAGTTTTCTTTAATCCAGTAATCATTCAGAATTGGATTTTTTTTTTAATTTTATTTATTTATTTATTTATTTATTTATTTATTTATTTATTTACTTTTGCAGTATGTGGGCCTCTCACTGTTGTGGCCTCTCCCGTTGCGGAGCACAGGCTCTGGACGTGCAGGCTCAGCGGCCATGGCTCACGGGCCTAGCCACTCCACGGCATGTGGGATCTTCCTGGACCGGGGCACGAACCCGGGTCCCCTGCATCGGCAGGCGGACTCTCAACCACTGCACCACCAGGGAAGCCCTATTTATTTTTTTATACAGCAGGTTCTTATTAGTTATCTATTTTATACATATTAGTATATACATGTAAATCCCAATCTCCCAGGTCATCCCACAACCACCCCCCCATCCCCCATCCCCCCACCACTTTCCCCCTTTGGTGTCCATAAGTTTGTTCTGTACATTTGTGTCCATATTTCTGTCTACAGATCTTATTTATTGTTTCATTTTCTTTTTTAAAATTTTATTTATTTTATTTTTGGCTGTGTTGGGTCTTCATTGCTGCACACGGGCTTTCTCTAGCTGCGTCAAGCGGGGGCTCCTCTTCGTTGTGGTGCGCGGGCTTCTCATTGTGGTGGCTTCTCTTGTTGCACAGCACAGGGTCTAGGTACACAGGCTTCAGTAGTTGTGGCATGCGGGCTCAGTAGCTGTGGCATGCAGGCTCTAGAGCGCAGGCTCAGTACTTGTGGCACACAGGCTTCGTTGCTCAGCAGCATATGGGATCTTCCCAGACCAGGGCTCAAACCTGTGTCCCCTGAATTGGCAGGGGGATTCTTAACCACTGCACCACCAGGAAAGTCCCTGTTTCATTGTTTTCTGATTCATTAACTTTGGCTCTTTTCAGTCTTTCTTCTTTTCTAAGGTATGCATTTAAGGTCATAAACTTCCCTTTACTGCTTTAACTATATTTCACATACATCTGACATGTAATATATTTTCAGTCAGTTCTAAATATTTAATATTGAGTATAATTTATTCTTTCATCCATTAAGTAAATTTGTATTTAATCCATAAAACATAACTCATAACATATTTAATCCATAAAATAATCCATGAAAGATGTTAATTTTTAATTTCTAAACTTACGATGGCCTTTGGCCATGTTACAGCTTGTTAACTGTGTATTTTTGTTTTCTTTAGCCTTACTTCTTTTCGTCGGCCTATCAATGATCGACATATATGAATAGGTTTATCCATTTATCTTTGTGTTTGACCAACTTTTGCTGTATATATTTGTGACTATGAGGTTAGATACATACATATTTTGAATTGTTACATCTTCCTAATGAATGGCCCTTTTATCAATACACAATGATCCAACTTTATGTTTCTTGACTTAAATTATTTTTGCCTGATATTAATGTAAACTAGCATACTTTTAAAAAATATTGCTTTGTATATCTTTTATGTCCTTTTATTCTAAACTTTTCTTATGTTTTAGGTATATTTCCTAAAGAACTTATATCCTAATTTTGTTATATACTTTTTAGCAACCTCTATCTTTTAACTGGTATATACAGACCATTTACTTTTATTATAATCACTGATATACTTGGATTTATTTCTACTCTCATTCATGCTATCATGATTTTTCTATTTTTCCTTCTTTTAGAGAGATGAGGTTTCTTTTCTTTTTCCTTTTCTCTCTTCACTAGTTTAAGTTATATACCTACTTCTGTTCTTTTAGTGGTTAGTCTTAAATATTTAATATGCTTACTTGACTTTGAAAGTTCAAAATGAATGTCTATCCTCACCTCCCAAATAATACTGTAAGCTTAGAATGTCTTTACTCAGGTCTTGCCCTCCTTTTTTATACGTTGTTATCTAGTATACTCGTTCTGCCTTTATTTAATTAACCCTCCAATTGCTCATAATAATCATGTCTATTCTTAAACAATCAGCGCTTATTTATAAGGTTTTACCAACTTATTTGCTCATTATTGCTTCCTACATTCTACTCCTTTTTTATGCGTTCTACTTTCTTCTTCCTGAATTATATTTTTTCATTTCTTTTTGTGATTATCTGTTTACAATAAACTCTTTTAGATTTTTATTGCTAAAAATGTTTTTATTTCACTGGAATGATAGGTTACCCAAGCACAGAACTGCTGGTCAACAGTATTCCCCCTCGGGACTCTAAAGATATAATCTTCAATAGTCAGACATCTCTAGTATGTTGACTTGGAGTGAAGTGATGCCTTATGAGGGCCACTGGTGACTCGGTGGAGGAGAAGGAAAGCACGGAGAGGGCACCAGATGAGGAGGAAGGAAGGAAGAAAAAGGATGGCAACATTATGATAAACAGAGGTAGGAGGTAGAATAATGTGGAGCGGATGATAGAGGGCCATCGGTGGTATCCCCAGAAGTCTGTGCCTAGACCTTAAAGTATCCCTTCTTGGCTCATAGTGTTCTTAAGTATTAACATCTGCTCTGGCTCAAAAGAAAGGGTGGCAAGAATTATCTTACCTGCAATTCTTTGTGACTTGTTAGTCAAACTAGGAAAGGAAACAAGAAATGACAAGTGGGCCATCATTTGTTATCATATTCCTAAATTCCCTGTAAGGGTAGCCTACTGCTATAGCATTTAAAGTGCCAAACCACACTTCTTTTTGGCTTCTTATTTACATAAGTCTTCAGATAACATCATACAGCCTTTTCAAATAGTTATAACCTGGAACAGCAGCTGGGGAAGGTGCTGTGCAAACAGATATTTTGCTAATATTTGCAAATATTTTGTCTATCTTTTCTGCTGTTACTATATTTGAATGTAACAGAAAACTTAATAAAATTTGACATGTTTTTCCCGTATGTGTTGATTTAAAACCAAAGAGTATTAGGGCTGGCCAGGGCCTCAGAGACTATCTATTCTGAACCCTTCACTTTATGCATGAGAAACAGAACTCTAGGGGAGTTAATCTAGGAGAACAACCCAATTCCGGAAGGAAAATGGGGATACACCAAGGACATCAGGCAGAGCTTCACTCATAGTAATTACTGCTCTAATTTTTTTATTTTCAACACTTTTTGGGTACATGAAAAGAGTGACACTGAGAATTTTCCTACACGGTATTTTAAATACTGCACTCTATCCTACTCTCTCCTTGTGTGGGGAAATAATCCATTGCTATCCAACACATTGTGATTTAATGTTGATGTAACAAATTGTCTGTACTCCGAGTGCTCGCTGTATTTTTCTAAAAATATTCTCATTTTAACCTCAGCTTGAAAACTCCTCTGGTTTTCTATTAAGGAAGCAAGCCATTAAAAACTTTTACAAAGGGCTTCCCTGGTGGCACAGTGGTTGAGGGTCCGCCTGCCGATGCAGGGGACACGGGTTCGTGCCCCGGTCCGGGAAGATCCCACATGCCGCGGAGCAGCTGGGCCCGTGAGCCATGGCCGCTGAGCCTGCGCATCCGGAGCCTGTGCTCCGCAACGGGAGAGGCCACAACAGTGAGAGGCCCGCGTACCGCAAAAAAAAAAAAAAAAAAAAAAAAACTTTTACAAAACTAACATTGCTGTACCACCTAATCCCTAACACCTCTTTATCCTCTTTTCCACCAGGTTTTCTTTTGATATTTTCCTTCCTGTGACATTGTTTATTGTCCTCAAGGACAATGTAAGGGAATTTCATTTTCACAGACAGCATTTCTGGCTCCTGATCAAAAGTTTATTCCCAAGATAACTACTTCTAGACATCAGACAGAGGCAGTGCACAGTGCTGAAAATGGGGGGGGGGGGCGGAAAGCATTTATCGTATTTTGTTCACTGAGCATTTGAATTATTAGGTCTTGGAAGACCATCTATATATTCGGAAGGTTATCTCATTTTAGAGGACTTTGCAGAAGGAAATCACGTGCACCAGTGATTTAGTTACTTCAGCATCCTGAAAGCCTTATGCATTTGGACCCTGTACACACCCCAGTTCCAATTTAGGCACCTGGGTAAGGATTTCAATAAGGTTAATTTTACCAATGGAGCATGTTCGTGCTCACAGAGCCTGTAGGCTTATTTCAGAAGTCTCTGGCCTGCTCTTGTCCTATAGAACGTGAAACTCCAGCATTTGACATAACTTTTTAAAATATCCCTAAAGAAAAGTGTTCAATCTTCTAAATCAGGAGTGAAGGTTGTGTGGGTCTGGTGGGAAGGAGGACAGGGAAGGTCTGGAGACAGTATTCAATGTCAAGCGTGCTGGCAATGGAGCTGTTCTAACAGGAGGATTTCTATGGGGCCTGTTTCTTACATAAAGCTGGATGCCAGTGAATTTTTTAAGCCTTCCAACACATAGAATCTGTTCTTGGCTACAGCAATAGTGACGGTGAAACTGGTTAAATGATTTTCTCTATACTCGTAGAGAAGAATGCCCGGCTGCTGTCAAAATGAGAGAAGGGCTTAGATGTGACTGACATTTGGACATGGTCCAATTTAAGCCTCACATTTTAAAGATGAAAAGATAAGGTTCAGAGAGGTGAACTCACTTGTCCATGATCATACAGCTAGTAAGAGCTAGACCAGTGACCTTGCTAATATATGGCACTGCTACTCGTAACACCCAACTAAAAAACAAAGAAAGAGCAAATCACTGCACACCCTGCTATTGGGATATAGTGCAACTTTCTCAAGGACTAATGGGAACCCCATAAATAGAGTGTGAGTAGATTCTGGGCATTTCACTTGTCAAAATCCCTCGAGGTATGTTTCTGAAACCTATCACTGGGCACAGAAGTGGCTTGCCAAACATTCTTTGGCCTGCAATCCTAGTACTGCGTATCTGCATCTCCCTCAGGGAGAGAAGTGAAAAATTAATGAGGAGCTCAGAAAAGCTCATTTTCAGGGCTATAGAGATTGGAAGGGCAATGAAATTGGAAGTGAAGGGAAAGGTTTAAGCTATCAGCCTCAAGCTTTGGAAAATCATATAAATGGGGTATAAATGTAAATATACCAACAGAAAAATGGAAAACCACCAAAGAGCTATTTAGGGAAGGACTGGATCTGAATTATAAACACCCAGGGCAGAGCTCTTCATGATTCACTCATGCGTGCCCATCCATCTGAGATGCCCAAACTTATAGTCATCTGGTATACAGGGCACAGCCAAGGTCTCCTTGGGTTAGCATTTCATGAGAAAGGGCCATGTATCTTGATCCAAATGTGTTTTCCTCTGATCCTGCTTGGACACACCAGCCTATAAGCCTTATGAGGATGAGTATGAATTTGGAAAAACCAGATACCTTAACAAAATTTTGGGGAGGATATTTTTTTTTTTTCAACAAGGTGAAATAATTCATTTTCCAAGAAGAAGAAAACCAATTTGAGTTAAAAGCTGTAAACGATGTTATTGACAGAGCTTGATGTCCGAAGCAGAAAAATATGGGCACAAATCCATTTCTACTGGGTACTGACTGTGGGACTCTCTTTGCACCTGAACACCCTGGGTCCTCCCAGCTGGGGCTCTGGTTTTCACCTGTCCTTTCTCTCAAGCAGTTTATTCCCAAGTGAGAGTACTCTAGCTATTAGGCATGTGCTCCTGGCTATGAACTACTTTTCCTGGAGGAAAAGTCCTTCTTGGGCGGACTGCCATTGCTTAGAAGTGCTCTAGAGCTGAGAAGCCAGGAGGATGCCGTTCATGGGAATAAGTGAGGTACCGACATCCCTTTGCTAATTAAAAATATTTGCAAGTCCAGTAAGGAGTCGCCACCAGACCTCAGCTCTTACTGACCTGATAAAAAATGTTAAGCCAATGATGACTTGCTCACAAACCTCCAGAAGATGCCTAAGGAGAAGAGAAACCTGAGAGCAAGAAGGCCTTCATCTCTTTCACTGTTGGTGTGGGTTGAATTGTATTCCCCCCAAATTCACACGTTGTAGTCCTACTCAGTATCTCAGAATGTGAC
Organism: Lipotes vexillifer; assembly: GCF_000442215.2. NCBI lineage: Eukaryota > Metazoa > Chordata > Mammalia > Artiodactyla > Lipotidae > Lipotes > Lipotes vexillifer. The sequence goes on from NW_006770904.1 coordinate 495,152, forward strand.
CTTACTTGGCAATAAATCCATTAGCGATGTGATGAGTCAGACTAAGATGAGTTGGTGATCGAGGTAGGATGGGCCTCTAATCCAACCTAACCGGAATCCTTATACTAAGGGGAAATTTGGACACAGACACACACACAGTGAAGATGAAAGCAGAGACCAGGGTGATGCACCCACAGGCCGAGGAATGACAAAGGTTGTCAGCAAACCATCAGAACCTAGGAGAGAGGCACGGGACAGATCTTCTTTCCACAACCTACAAACCAAGCCTGCTGCTTCCCTCGATCTCGGTCTTCCAACCTCCAGAACTCTAAGACCATAAATTTCTGTTGTTCAAGCCACTCAGTTTGTGGTGCTTTGTTGTGGGAGCCCTAGAAAACACACACCCCTGCCTCATGCAGTTAAAGCTGTTCTCTCAAGACACAACGGAACCCAGCCTGGGCACCTGGTATTCCCAGGAGATGGCCTCTCCTTCCTTGTGTGATGGGGGCCTTTTAGGCCCTCTCTGGCCACGAGGATTCCTTGTCAAAAATGGAATGCCCTTTCTCTTCTCATCACCTGAATTCAACTCTTACCTATTCCTGTTTTAAAAAAGTACCACCAATCATGAGGCACCCAGGGTCAAAGCTCCAATGCTATCTTTGATTTCTCATTCTCTCTCGCCCCCATATCTGTCTCCCAAGTCTTGTCATTTCGACTTCCTCTGTGTCTCTCAAATCTCTCTTCTCCTTTTCCTTCGTGATGACACCACCCCATGCAGGCTCCAGTTATCTCTTGCCTAGACTGTTACTAACTGGCCTCCCCCTGCCAGGCTCTCTACTGTCCCCGTCGGTTATATCTGTAACTGCCAGTGAGTCACCCACAGGCCAGCTGTGATTACGTCACCTCCTTGCTCAAAAGTTGGCAAGGGAATAAAAGCTCAGCTCCACAGTCTTTACTATTTTCCACGATCTAATCCTAACATATGTCCCAGCACCTGTCTGTTATGAACCCTCGCTCCAACTAAGTCAAACTTGTAAAACACACTTCTGACTTTCCACCGCTGTGTCTCTGCTTATCCCATTTGCTCTGTTTTGAATAGCCTCTCCCCTCGTTCTCTCTGTCCAAAGTCTAGCCATTGTTTAAGGACTGTGGCTGTGGTGCTATGGTTAAGTCTGCAGGTTTTGGAGGGCAAAGAACCAGCTTGATCCTGGCCCCCCTACTCACGAAGACGTGACCTCAACAAGATACTGAACTTCCCTGCATTTCACTTTCTACAAATGCAAAAGGAGGATAATAATACCTTGTGGGGCTACGGTGAGAATTAAATAAGAACACGCATGAACCACATCTAGAATAATAGTACCTGGCAGATTAAGTACTCACTAAATTTCATCTATTATTCGCAAACACTTTTGTGGGAGTTGAAGGTAACAGCTTTCTCCCCTGACCTTGAATAGCATTCCAACTAATCTGCTCTTAAGACACTTAAGTTTCTGGGACTTCCCTGGTTGCACGGTGGTTAAGATCCGCCTGCCACATATAACCTGAGAAAACCATAATTCAAGAAGAAACATGTACCACACTGTTCATTACAGCACTATTTACATTAGCCTGGACATGGAAGAAACCTAAGTGTCCGTCGACAGATGGATGGATAAAGATGTGGCACATATATACAATGGAATATTACTCATCCCTAAAAAGAAACAAAATTGAGTCATTTGTAGTGAGGTGGATGGACCTAGAGTCTTTCATACAGAGTGAAGTAAGTCAGAAAGAGAAAAACAAATACCATATGCTAACACATATATATGGAATATATTTTTTAAAAAACGGTTCTGATGAACCTAGGGGCAGGACAGGAATAAGGACACAGACGTAGAGAATGGACTTGAGGATGCTGGGAGGGGGAAGGGTAAGCTGGGATGAAGTGAGAGAGTGGCATGGACATTTATACACTACCAAATGTAAAACAGATAGCTAGTGGGAATCAGCTGCATAGCACAGGGAGATCAGCTTGGTGCTGTGTGACCACCTAGAGGGGTGGGATAGGGAGGGTGGGAGGGAGACGCAAGAGGGAGGGGATATGGGGATATATGTATACATATAGCTGATCCACTTTGTTATACAGCAGAAACTAACACAACATTGTAAAGCGATTATACTCCAATAAAGATGTTTAAAAGAAAAAAAAAAGAATCCTCCTGCCAATACATGGGACACGGGTTCAAGTCTTGGTCCGGGAAGATCCTACATGTGCCACAACTACTGAGCCCGCATGCTGCAACTACTGAAGCCCACGCACCTAGAGCCCGTGCTCCGCAACGAGAAGCCACCGCAATGAGAAGCCCGTGCACCGCAACGAAGAGTAGCCCCCGCTCGCCACAAGTAGAGAAAGACCGTGCACAGCAATGAAGACCCTACACAGCCAAAAATGAATAAATAAATGAAAAAAAAAAAAAAAAACTCTTTGAAAAAAAAAAAGACAGAAGTTTCTTCTTTCATTTCTTTTGGACCTGGTTCTCTATAACTTTGCAGCATTCTTCCTGTACCTGGAATGTCTCTTCTCTCTTACAGAACTTCAACGCCCTTTCCAAAGTCCTTATAGAACCTTACTGGGTCTTCTTTGCTCCTCCGTGCTCTACTACAGTCTCTCCTCCTGCACCAGTGGGGCCAGGCTCAAGTCCCTAAGGGTAGGAACTGGATTTTTTCATCTTTCTGTCCGAGGGCCTAACTCAGTGCTTAACATTTATTAAGTATAAACTGAATGCTCACAGAACAAATAGAAGACCAAATGTTGAGCCACTAGAAGGCTGAACAGCTTAACAGGCAATAACTCTATCATATTGTCTTCATATAGCTGCCAGTGCTTGCATTTCCAGGTGCTACATAAGCGTCTGTTGCATGCATGCACGCACAGGTACTGAAGTAACCCAAGTATCTACCATTGGAGACTTCCGGTCATTTCCCCATGCAGTAATTCTCAATTGGAACTGAATTAAGACAATCAAGGAACTTCTTTTGTGCTTCCAGACACTCTGTGTATACCTCATGATCACTAATTTGGCAGCCTTGGAATTACTGGTTGCCCGTTCTCTTTCTTCCATTAGGGTGTGTTCAGTGTAGGCAGACTTTTGTCTTATTTAGCTCTCAATTTTCTGTGCCTGGCATTTAGGAGATCTTGGGTAGGTATTTGTTGAACAAAGGAATTTGGAGGAGAAACCTCAGCTACACAACAATGGGGCACCGTGAGCCATTAAGTAGCATCAGACAGTCAGAAAAAGAAAGATGTTCCCTTGCATTGTTTTTTCAAATACTCCATTGCTAAGAAGGTTTACCTGATCAGATATTACTGTCATTTCCATGACGTAAGTTTGAAAGGAGTGAAAGTTTTAGCCGCATTCATCTTATCACCCTGGCTTCAGATCCAGCTTAAGTTACACTATTTTGTTTTCCAAGCTTGCTGTAGGTAGACAGAAAGCCAAAAGACCCCTTGGCATATGACCTCGAGCTTATAAAGCTTTCTGCATTGGGGTAGTCAGGAAGCTGAGGCTGGGAGCCTGCAGCTTGAGATGATAGAAGACAGATGTGAGTGTGGCCTAGCCAACCCATTCGTGGGGACTCACAGCATGCCTGGAAGGGATAACTCTGGATTTCCCTTTTGGAAAGCAAAACCAGGGTTGATAAAGAGGAAGGAGGGGCTTCCCACCTTATATAACGGCCTCATTGTGGGCAGGTGAAGGCTGAACAAATTCTGCATCTGAAAAAGAGGCACTTGTTGGAACAGAGGCCAGAAACCACCTCAGTCTCTTAATAAATAAAACTGTTTAGTGACTAAACAAAAAGTATTTCAATTTAGTAACAAGTAGTGGTATATATTACCAAGACCTTACTCTAGGAAACAGCTTCCTGTTTCAATGTCGAAGAATTAAAATGATTGAACGAAGGTACAGTGGGCTGGGGTGCCGGGCTACTGGAGTTCGAGTTCTGTTTCTACTCTTTAAGAGCTGTGTGACTTTTGGGCAAGTTGCTGCTTAACCTGTCTGCACCTTTGTTCCCCCATCTGCAAAATGGGAATAAAAACAGTTCTGGTCTTATATGGGTCTGTGATTATTAATATGAGTTAATAAATGTTAAGAGCTTAGATAAGTAAATGGCACATTAGTGATATATGTGTTGATGAACTAAGATTAAATCAGGCAAAGATGATTTCTGTTTAAAATTCACTAAGAATGTATCTTTTATAATTATTTTGCATAAAAGTAACATATACTTAGGGCAATCATTCAAATGCAAAGAAAGGAATACGATGAAATGCCAAGCCCTCCTCCTTCATCTAACTACAATACTCAGTTCTGTTCCCCAAAGCCCACTACACTCCTGTTTCTTCCATATATTTGCAGAAAAAAATTTTATTCAGAAACCAACATGTCTACATATAATCTATCCAGTATTCAATACAGTATTATTAAGGGAAATTTGCTAAGGGTAAGTTTTAGGCACTCTCATCACACACACAGAAAAATGGTAACTGTATGAGTAGATGATATGTTAATTAGCTTGAATGAAATAATCATTTCATTACATGTGTATCAAATCATGTTGTACAACTTAAATATATATAACTTTTGTTTAAAAATAAAATTAAAAAGATGAAATACAGAAGTAAAAAAATAAAATTATCATGAATAAGATCACCATACACCTACTGTTCTGCACCTCACCTGGCTTTTTACACTTAACTGTCCATCTTAAGGTTCTCTCCATATCTGAAGATATGAATCTACCTTAGGCTTTTTTTGTGGCTCACTGGCACTTTGTGTAGAAAGACCATGATTTATATAACCAGTCCTCCACCGATGGCATTTGTCTTGTTTCCAGTTTTCTGATACAATACACAATCTGTAATGAACAGCCTTGCGCATCCATCTTACTGCAAGCACACACGTAGGTTAAATCCCTGGAAACGTGTGACTCCTTCTGGGCATGCTCCTCCTCAAATCTGTAACTTTGTGGCATCTTCTGTCTGGAATGTTCTTCCTGCCTCACCATCCTCTGTTCGGAGGATGAATTGTGAGGTCAAGGGTAAGTGCCTTTAAAATTTTAATTACTTGGGCTTCCCTGGTGGCACAGTGGTTGAGAATCTGCCTGCTAATGCAGGGGAACAGGTTCGAGCCCTGGTCCCGGGAGATCCCACATGCCGCGGAGCAACTAGGCCCGTGAGCCACAACTACTGAGCCTGCGCGTTTGGGGCCTGTGCTCCGCAACAAGAGAGGCCGTGATAGTGAGAGGCCCGCGCGCCGCGATGAAGAGTGGCCCCCGCTTGCCACAACTAGAGAAAGCCCTCGCACAGAAACGAAGACCCAACACAGCAAAAAAATAAAATAAATTAATAAACTCCTACCCCCAACATCTTAAAAAAAAATTTTTTTTGATTCCTTTTACCAAACTGTCCTCTAGAAAGCTTGCACTGACTGATTCATCCTTCCACCAACAGTGTATGGGAGTGGCTGTTTCCCAACCTACTCTTGCACCTGCTGACACAGTGTGGTCATCAATTTCTTTTATGTTTGCCAAAATCATAAGTGAAAAATGGTAGTATCTCACTCATGTCAATTTGTGTTTATTTATGAGTGCGGGTGATATATTTTTATATTTATGGGACATTTACACTTTTCTTTGATTTGCTAGTTACTTCCTTTGCCAATTTGTTTTAAATTGAAAATATGAACTGTGTTTAAAACCCTGCTTAAAACCTTTAATGGTGACCCACTGCCTACAGGATAAAGTCTGGAATCCCTAATATAACAAAAAGGGGCCTGTGGTCTGGTCCCTTCTAAGCCTCCTCTCTCATGTACTTGTTACCCATGCCTCAAAATTGATGGTCTAGTAACACCCAGTTGCTTGTGGTTCCGAGTCTGCAACATTTCAACTTCAGTCAAGACTCATGGGGTGACTGGTTGAAGGAATTCCAATTTTCATACAATTCACCTTAGATAAAGAACTATTATGAAACTTCCAACAATTTCTTGGAGTATTTTCTGTTTCTTATTAATCCTATTATCAGAGACCATTTATAAATAATACATCTGTCACGGTTTCTGCTAGTTTAATACTGGTAATGATATCTAGGTATCTTCCAGCTGGCTCTCACTAAATTCTCACTAAAGTTCAATCATTTGATGGGGAAAATGTTCAACTACAAGTGGATTGCAACATTCACACCAGGAGTTTAAAATTAACCATAAAAGAAGAAATTAGTCCAAATAGAGGCCAAAGATCACAAGAGCTTCCCCGAGGGCCACTCTGCACAGACCGTCCCATGCCGGAATATCCTAGACATCCCAGCCTACTCCTCCCTGCTTGATTTCTCACTGACCACACTTAGAACTTAACACCACTACACATCCCTATATTCCAGCCCTGCTGAGGGTGAAGTCATTACCCTCCACATCACATTACAACCTTTCTGGAATGCAAGGGCCAAAAAATATTTACCCCCAATGTGCTCCAGAACCAATTCTCTACCCTAAAGACAAAAGTACAAAGGAAAGAAATGCTACAAACACAGATGTCTGTGGCAGGGTTATTTATAACAACACACACCCAAGGGAATATTTTACAGTCATTAGGAAGGTGACTTGGCTATGAGCAAGAGTTCTACTCCAAGTAACATTAAGTTAAAAAATTAAAATGAGAGCGAGATCAAATTATATTTATGTAATAGGGAAGAACAAACCTGACTCCATATTAGATGTTTCTTTTACTTTAACCTTTGTATTATATTGCTTTTGCTTTGAGTTAAGAATGTTGCTTACAGCCTGAAATACACAGGAGAGCCCATTCTCAAGGCTGTGACCTTTAAGGATATAACACTTTTCCATTCATATAGAGATAAAAAGTTGCAGAACAGAGAACAGTATTTGTCTTGTTGGAAGTTTACAGGACCTTCTCAGACAGCTAAAAGAACAAAGGATTCCTACACCAGGAATTTTGCAACAACCAACCACACCCCTCCCTCACCTTGCCTTTAAAAATGTTTTGCTGAAACCCTAAGGGAGTTCAGGGTTTGGGGAGGCACGAGCCACCCATTCTCCTTGCATGGCCCTGCAATAACCCTTTCTGTGCTCCAAACCCTGACATTTCAGTTTGTTTGGCCTCACTGTGTGTCGGGCACACGAAGTTGAGTTATATTTTGATTTCATCTATGTGAAGTCACTATGAATGAACGTAAGCAGATATGTATAATGATCATAATTTGTAAGCATGCAAGGATGAAGGGTGAATTTTCTATTTTCAAGCTTTAATGGAATCCTTTTATTGAAAAAAAAAATCTCAAGGTTTCTTATTTAGAATCTAGATACAAAATTATGACACTAATTACCTTACATGGGGAGGCAGTTTGTGATAATACCATAACATGATTCTTTCTCTTTTTAGAGATATTTATATATCTACGATTAGCATTCAACACACAAAAGCCCAGTTGTCTTTACAAAACAACCAGAAACTGATGTGACTACAGCCATCATGGAAGGCCCATTATCATGAGTATCTCTGTAAATATCGACCTGACCCAAATCTATCAAGCTTCAGTCATTCATGAGGCAGGCAAGAATGATCCTCATTGTAATGGCAAATTTTCTGTTAATAAATCTTTCCAGTTGTCCATGCATGAAACAGAGTTTTGTGCTACAGTGGAGAAACTGTATACTTTTTTTTTTCACTCAGGAATATATTATTATAAAATGATGTTGTAAAATGACAGTTCATAGTTGCTTCACAGAATCTTCATAGAAACACCTGGAACTGTAATTACCATGCTGCTCAAACTTCCTCATCAAACAACCCCTTCCCAGAGGCTGGGAAGCATTTAAAGGCCCTTTTCACGTGCGCCCTTGACAACCAGGTGCAGTGGTAGGAGGCAGCTTCCTACAATTTCAGAGCCTTTCACGGCTCCCAAGAAGCCAGAGAACATAAATCCTGGTACTATGGAACAAAGCAGCCTTTCCAAGGACACGAAGATGTTGCTATGCCACAGAAGAGACATTCATTCTCTTTAGAAACTCACGCTTGGTTAATTGGAGGACAAAAATAGACTAAATGTTACCACGGGCTTCTAGGCCGAAATTACATCTGCATCTGAACGTCATCAGCTCTCCTGTCTTCCACTCCACAAAGACCTCTCAGAGCACTGCTTAATTATAACTCACTGGGACTAGACAGGAAAGTCCTCTGTGGCGTTTGAGGTTATCACGCAGGTCCTCCCTCCCCAGGTCAGACTGCCACTCAAGGCCGGTTCTCGGTACACAATGCTTTCTTTCATTCATATGATTTCATGAATAGCTCACACAGTTTATACTCTACTCACACATTGCCTCCACTCTAACTCATCCCTGGGCTATAACCAAAAAAGAAGGAAGACCTTTAAAACTGACCTCAGAAACAATTTGATCCATGTGTGGGCTGTGTATTTTCTTATTAAGGTTACCTGATATTTGTTGTAGTCAGACAAGCCCCAAATCATAATTGATTCACTGCCTAATGTCATTCCTCTATCTCCTACAACTTTACAAGGAAACCACCACCACCACAAATCAAGCATCACATAAAGGAAATCATTGTTTTAAAAGACAAGTTAATATACATCATAGAGGTATTGTTCTCTGCCTGAGAAATGCCAGCATTAATCATTGAACACCAAGTCTTATTTCCAATATTATTTTGTTTTCTTAATGGGATCTGCTTTCTGAATTCAAGTGTGTTTAATATCTGTCTACCTAGATATACATACATCTTAAGCTTCTCACTCTTTCTGCTTCCAAGTCACGTGTAACAGTGAAATTTCCGAGCAAAGCCTAGAAGACTTCGATGTGAGACGGGCTTGCATTCAAATCGTTTAGGGCTTTACCACTGACCAGCCATGTGACCCTGGGAAGTTAGTAGCCCTAAGCCATATTATCTTTATGTATAAAACAGATATTCGGAGTAACTGCCCAGGACTAAGGCTGTGAGAACTATATCGATGTTCATTCAGTATCTGCCATGCAGTGGGCACTCAACTATCCCCTACTACCACTGCTATTACTAGTGGTAATATGTTATTATTGTGTTTACAGTGAATAAAGTCCAAGGGAAAAGGTCAAAGAATTCTCGGGAAACACAGAAGGTGAATCTCTACAGGCAGACTTCAGAGACACTGTGGTTCGGTTCCAGACCTCTGCAATCAAGCAAATATCACAATCAAGCAAGCCACATAAATTTTTTTGGTTTCCAAGTGCATATAAAAGTTATGTTTACATTATACTGTAGTCTATTAAGTGTGCAATAGCATTCTAAGAAACAACATACATACTTTCCTTTAAAGATACTTTATTGCTAACCATCACCTGAGCCTTCAGCGAGTCGATCCCTGATCACCGTAACAAATAATAAAAAAGTTTGAAATACTGCACAAATGACCAAAGTGTGACACAGAGACAGGAAGTGAGCAAATGCTGTTTAAAAATGGTGCCAATAGACTTGCTGGACACAGGGTAGCCACAAACCTTCAACCTGCAGAAAATGCATCATCTTCAACACGCAATAAAGCGAAGCATGATGAAACGAGGTGGGGTTATATATTAAAGCGACAGTCGTGAGCGAAGGGTGCACACTGTAATTGGACTGAATAAGGAACTAAAATAGATGCTTGATTTCCAGTGTCCCCAAAGTGAATGATGATTCAGAGAGTCAGGGTGCTTCCGGACTGGAAGCCTGTTAGGGCAGAAATGAGGCTTTTGGTGCACACATACTTATTTAGGTGATGGTGGGAAGGTCCAGCCAAGGGCTAGCCTCAGGGCAGAGGTTGAACCTGCCACCAGAGATCTGAGTCCACTGCCACCATATCGATGGAGCCAGCAAATGACTAAGAATGTAATGGACTGAGGAGACATCAGAGCTTCAGATGGGACAAATGAGTGCTCCCAGAAGGAAAGGGGAGGGAAAGAAGGAGAAGGGAAGGGACGCGAGGAACAAGCATAAAGAAAGAAGAATGTGGTGAGCCCAGCCGGGAAGCGCTCAGGGCCAGTGGAGCATGGCCGTCAGGGCTGGTCCAGGGAGAGGTGGCGGCAGAGCGTGAGATGTGCTCCTGGAGGGCCTGGAGGTGCGGAAGGCATTGTGCTTGCTGGCCTGGGAGCTGCCCAGGGTCACAGACAAGAACTGCGGGGAGAGGTGTCGAAGGAAGACAGAATCCATGATTAGCCAAAGAAACTGGCCCTGGGACAGAATTTCCAATCAAGACAACCAGCAGAAGTGTGGGAGAGGAGAGAGGCACACAATATGAGGGCTGGGAACAAAGAAATTTACTTCTGTAAAGATGCTAAGGGACTCAACCACCATTAATGGATTCAACTGAAATGGCAGACAGTTGAGGGCTGTTTGAATGTTTTTATGAGTCTCAGTCCCGATGGCTCTTTCCACTATGCCTTACAAGTTAACTGGCACTTCTACTGTGCTTGCAGAACAGAACTGGCCTCAGGGTCTGCAACTTGTGTCCATTCTCCCTGCCTTGCCTGGCACGGGCCCACCTCATGCTTATTATCCTGGCAGAAATAGTAATGGCATCTCATTTTACTGTCAAAGATGCCCAGGTATGGAAAATAAAGTACACGGTATCCTGCCTACGTCTTTCTCTACTTTTGAGCATTCTGACTTGCTACAGAGATCGGATTTTCAGATTACATGCTCGTTGTTTTTTCCCCCAAGAACACCTCTTCATACATCAGTATTTTTGCCTACGATGCAGCAAAGGAAAAACAGGATGAAGCACTTCCTCAGGGGCCACTGTGTGTGTCCATTCAATTGTAAATTCTTAGAGAAGAGGAAATACTGTAGTGACCTAACTTGTTGGTACCTAGGAAAACACGGCGTAAACTCCAGCTTTGTGGGATTGTACGACGTGTCTAAAAGCAAACTCTTACACCCAGTACCTGAACAAACATTCCCAAAATCTAAGAGGAGCTCATCAGAATTGTCATCTGAGACATACACACACCATCCAAAAACTGAAACTATGAAATAAGAAGTCTTTTGTTCCTCTTGGATGTTTGTTTACTTTTTAATGCATTTCTAGAAAAGAAATAATGGTAGATAAAACTTACAACAAATTTACTACGTGCAAGGTATGATTCTAAGAGCTTCCACAACTAATTATTTTTTCCACCCTCACAGCTTTAGGAAGTGTCGGTTTTATTCCTATTTTAGTTGAGGGAACTGAACTCAGACAGTACAAACAACCTGCCTGAGATAACTCAGCAGTCAGGCTGTGGGGTCTGTGCCCTAACCACTGGTCCACATGACCTCCTCACATAGAACTCCAGATTATCTTGGAAGTCAGTGGCCAAGCAGACACCTTATGACAAACGCTGTAAGGCTTGTGTCCTTTCAGAATCAGTTCTGCAAATGTCTAGCCCTAAATCTAGCCCCTGCTCCAGAGGCCTGCATGGTCACTGTCTGCTTACCTAATCCATGCACCTTTTGTTTCTATGTACCAAATAGCAGAAAGACATCTTGTTCTACTGCAAACATAAATGTAATGGTTTTGAATGGTACTTGTTTGCAGCCAGTGTCAATTTATTCTTTCTTAGCCATTCAACAAACAGGAAGTGTCTGTGGTGTACATGGCACTGAACTAGATACTGTGTGATACAAAGATGGGTAAGCTGTTAACCCCTGCCTCTAAGGGCATTCAAGAAAGACGTTAGGACCTCCAGGGTCGGTGCCTATTGATGAGATTCTCTTCCTTCACATTTCAGCTTTCTAGAGGTAAGTCAGAAAAGGAAAGTGTCCTGTCACATCACTGTTCAATGCAGATGAATGATAAACGTTTCAAAGCATCTGAATTATGAGTTCCCACACTCATGGACCCGAAATGCAATGTAAGTGCTAAGATTCCAGGTTAAGTTCAAGTTCCAACTCTTCCATTTCTAACTGGAAAGTATTTAGCTGCTCTAAGCCTCAGTTTCTTCACCTGCCAAATGGGCTTGATCACACTATGTAGGTCTGTTGTGAAAGTAAAGTAATAACACCTGGACAGGGTCATGCATGTGTCACATTCACAGAAAATCCAACAGATTATAGCAACTGCTGTTGTTGTTGTCAATATAAAATTGTTAAAGCACAGTCTACCTGGAAAGAAGGGAATAAGGAGCACCTGCAGTTTTCTTAGACCCCAACAATGGAGGTAGCTGGCTTCCAAAACTGGCACCCAATGAACCATGCTCCTGGCACTCACACCCTTGCTTCGTTTGCTCCAACAATGAGTCTGGGCTGCTCCTGTGACTTGTTTTAAGCAACAGAATACTGCAAATGGGATACTGCACCAATTCTGGACTTGAGTCTTAACAGGCCTGGCAGCTTTTACTTTCACATTCTTGGGGGCCCTGAGTCATCCTGCTGGAGAGACCACGGGAAAAGACCACACGGACTGGCACTGAGAATACCTGGAGGAGAGAGGCCTAGCTCTCCCCACGGCCTGGTTAGTCTCCAAATGACTCCAATCCCATCTGCCTGCAAACACGTGAGAGACCCCAAGCGACACCAGCTGAGCCCAGTCACAGGACATAATATAACTGAGTTTGTTGCTTTAAGCCACTAAGTTTGGGGGTGTTTGGTCCCATAGCAACACATAACCCAAGCAACAGTGCTGCCCAAATAACCTGACCTGTGTATAGCTCTGAGAAACTGAAAAGCATTCGTGGATGATGGCAAGTTCTTCCAAGGCCGGGACCTTCCAGCTTATGCTTCAATCACTGTCCTCACCTCTCGCCTTTCAGACCTATTAAACAGAGGACCTCAACAATACGGTGGGCTGGTCACCGCATTCGGGTACCCACTACATCAGGTGCTCTACTTAATGTTGGGGGACAGAGAGGCAAAGGCAGGATCGCTGTCATCAAGGACCATATAGTCTTGACATGCAAGTAAAGAGTGCTGGATAACATTCACGTTGAGAGGTAACAATGATATCTTTACAATCCCCACTCCGGGAGGGTGCCGATTCCCACAACCTTTAGCCTGTACCTCCTAGAGATGTCCTTTAAAAATAGGGCCTCTACACTTCCCTGGTGGCGCAGTGGTTAAGAATCCACCTGCCAATGCAGAGGACATGGGTTTGAGCCCTGGTCCGGGAAGATGCCACATGCCACGGAGCAACTAAGCCCATGAGCCACAACTACTGAGCCTGTGCTCTAGAGCCTGAGAGCCACAACTACTGAGTGCTCGTGCCACAACTACTCAAGCCCACGTGCCTAGAGCCCATGTTGAGCAACAAGAGAAGCCACCGCAGTGAGAAGCTCGCACACCAACACGAAGAGTAGCCCCCACTCGCCACAACTAGAGAAAAGCCCGTGCGCAGCAACGAAGACACAACGCGGCCAAAAATAAATAAATAAGATAAATTCATTAAAAAAAAATAAAAACCGGGGCTTCCCTGATGGCGCAGTGGTTGAGAATCTGCCTGCCAATGCAGCGGATACGGGTTCGAGCCCTGGTCTGGGAAGATCCCACATGCCACGGAGCAGCTGGGCCCGTGGGCCACAACTACTGAGCCTGCGCGTCTGGAGCCTGTGCTCCGCAACAAGAGAGGCCGCGACAGTGAGAGGCCCGCGCACCGCGATGAAGAGTGGCCCCCCACTTGCCACAACTAGAGAAAGCCCTCGCACAGAAACGAAGACCCAACACAGCCAAAAATAAATAAATAAAGTTATTTTAAAAAAATAATAATAAAAAAATAAAAACCGGAAGAAAAAAACTCTTAAAAAAAAAATAGGGCCTCTAAGTCTACTTTGCCTTCTAACCTCTAGATGTTCCCTTTGTGGGTCATGATGGATACGCAGGTAAGAAGATTCTGTGCCTGTCCATGCTCGTTCTTTTTTTAAAGAAACTGAGTTTTCCAATCATACAAAGAGAACTGTGATCCAGCCAGGTGCTGAAAGCTACACGACTTGAAGATTTCTTATTAAAATCAGATGCTCAACAGTGCTCTGACTGTTTGCATGTCTGTTTTTCCTAGTCATGAGACTTGTCATCACTGAAAAATGCGTGGAAATACAGTTATTTGGCCTCACAGTCAGTGCGCTGGTGCTTCTATTCCCCTTGGAATGCCAAAGCCATATTAAGGTGAACTCTGCATCTTGACACAGTCCAACCAATCTCAAACAAAAAAACGCCTCCCTCAAGCTCTACCCCCCGTTTGGTGATTATATTTCTCCTCCCTCCCAGCCAAACTCCTTAAAAGAAGTCTGCTTCCTGAACTCTCACTCACACCATAACCATATGCTTTCTAAACTCCCAGCCATACAGCTTCCCCGAAACTGTCCTCCACAGGGGCACCAGCGATGAGTTGTCACTGGACACTCCAGACACTTCTCAGTCCTGACCATCTTGCCGGGATCTGGCAGAGTGGACCCTCCTCCTTTCTTGAACTCTCTCCTGCTCTGGTCAGGAGATACCAATGGCCCCCTCCTGGTTTTCCTCCTAACTCTCTGGTGGGCCTTATCTGCCTTCCCAGTAGACTCTGCTGCTGCCTGTGTTCATAACGTACAGGTCAGTGGTCCTCAGGGGGCTGCCACAGCCCCTCTTTGCTTCCCATGTCAAATTCTCCTTCGGAGCTTTCATCCCATGGCTTCAACAAATATCCCTCCAACTGGGGTATCTTGGAACCACGTGAAAGGAGGCATGCCCCCAAATAAAAGCTCATTTTTCCCATAAACCCGATGTAGTGTGTGGTACCTCTATCCAACGGCATGTCACTGCTCAGAGAGAAACAAGAGCGTGGTTCTTATTCTTCCTTTATCCTCCACTTCCAACCTGTAATCACGTCCTGCTCATTCTGTCTCCTAAATATCCCTTGCAACTGTTCACAGCCTGTAGCTCCTAATGCCACTCTTTTAGCCTAGGTTATCTTCATCTCTCCCCAACAGTAATAATTAACCACCTGCTAACCAGTTTCCTTGTTACCAGAATCAACAGACACACTTAATATTCCGCTGGATGTGACAGCAACGAGGTATCTTCTTAATTCTCTCACAAGTAAATTTTCTCTCATTACAGACACAAATATATGGAAGAAGTTATATTAACAACTTGAAAATAACATTGGGTACCACTCCAAACTTTTCCCATAGCATAGAGAATGATCATTCAAAAAGGCAAGTCTTCTGATAGCTTCATCAGGATAATGCATCAGGATAAAGCCCAGACTCCACGACGTTCTACTAAGAACTTTTATGAGCAGACCCTTACCCACCTCTTCAACCTCATCTCTCAGTACTCTGTACTCCTCCCTGCCCAACAGTCCTTTCCAAACCAGCACCTCTTTCCAAGCTATAGATTGCCAATCTCTCCTCCTCTCTTTTCCAGGCTTTCTTACATCCTGTTCTTTCCACTGGGAGAGAAGACTTCCTCACATTCACTGCCTAATTCCTTGGTTAAACATTCATTTCTCTAGGAAACCTTTCCTGGTAAATTATAGCTCAGTTGGGTTTGTCTCCTTTGAGCTCCTGGAGCCCCTGCACATCTTCTGTCGCTTATACTTTGTTGTAAGTATTGGCTTAACTACCCGTTTTTCCCTCAAGACCATAACCTCTGGGAGATGTCTGTGTGCACTGTTACCTTTTTTTAGCGACGGTAGCAGTGCTTGGCAAATACATAAGCGCAACATGCCAAGTGGGTATCGTTTCTGAACTCCCTATGGTTTACAGAAGTCTGAAATCCTAGCCTCTGGCCAGGTAGATATCCTCAGCCCATCCCATACTCCTTGCTTTCCATTCTCCAGCCACTGGTCATCCTTGCTTTCCTAGCTGGCTGACCCCTGCTTCTTCCACCACAGGGCCTTTGCACATGCTGTTTCTGCTACCTGGAAGGCTAATTTTCTAAATTCCTATGCCTCCTTCAGAGCCCAGCTCAAACTTCTCCTTCTTAGGAAAGTTTCCCTGCTCCCTCAAGCCCCGCCCCCCTCATTCTTTCAAGTAGCATCCCTTCACTGTCCTTATCACAGCTGTGATCTTAACCTTTACTCTTGTAATTTGACTGTCTCTCCAGAGACACCGTGCATGCCATGAGCTCACCAACAAGGGTCTGGTTTCCGCTTGCAGTCATACTCCCACGGCCAGTTTCAGTAAGTGGTAGGCACTCCGGAAAAGGTTTTTATTTTTAATTTTTTTGCTCAAGGCCCTAGGGGTGCAGGAAAGCTTAGAAGCACAAGGCGAATTTTGGCACGTTGTAGACTTCCAGGGCCAACTCTTGCAGCTTATGATTTTCTTTCAAGAGGAAATAAAAGCATAACTCGGTGGCGTCTTCACAGCTTATTCCTGCCAGTTCTGCTTTTCTATAAATACAATCCTCATTTCCAAGGAATCTGGATAAGATGGCTGCAGCTGACTATTTTGGGGAGGCCCTGTCAATTCTATTTCAGAGGGGATGTTGTCATCTGTCTTTGCTCCTGGGGCAGGTGTGGAACGTGTCGTGGACCCCTGTTGCTGATTCCAGAGAAGAAATTGGACATGTCAGGCTAATTGCTTCACAGGCCCTGGACAGAGCCTCTGAGGACAGGCTGAAAGGCATGTTGAGATCTCCCCGAGGACCCATTATTTTACGTTCTATCCATTACTGTTTTACTCCTACTGTCGTGTGATGCGGGGATGCTTCTGAGAGAAGCATTTTGTCCTGCAGTGTTTTCTCCACCAGAGTTCAGTGCTGAAGGCCGTTTAAGGACACCAGCTTCCAGCTTACGATAGGAAGATGTCTGAGCAGCATGGGACACGGAAATCGGTCTTTGAAAAATTCATGTAATTGTTGATGCCAAAGTTAAGGAAAATGTTGACATCATAATTTTCCAATGTAGTTTTCTTATTGCTACTACGACTTACAAAGCAAGATTTCTGGGTGCACCTTTGAAAATGCTGCATACACAGACACATACATCTTGTAACTTGAGTTACAGTAAAACTACAGTATAGCTAATTCCGGCAAATTATAAAGGTAACTAACTCACTGTGGAAATAATAACAGGCCAAGTATGCCTTGTATTAATGTCCTTTTGTGTAATCAAGAAAGCACACAACTTTAAATACAAATACATAATATAAATGTAATATCTGGACTTATTCTTTGTATTTAAAATTGTGGAAATTATTGTACATATGAAAGGACATTATAGACACACACATATAAGACAAGTAAATGCATAACAGCTAAAACTGGCCAACCAATTAATATTCCCACAGTCAACCCTCTTGTATATTTAATATTCGACTCGTATCCACGCATAGGAAAGTCTATACTTCAAAGTACTATTTGAACATATATACAATTTATCATGTTAAGCATCCTTAAATTGTCAGCATTTTTCTCCTTGGAGCTAAAAGCTAGCACAGAAAGTCTCTCCTTATTTCCAAAAATAAGGAATAATATTTCTGAATCCAGTTAAGAACAAAAGATACTACAGTGTAAACCACTGATTTCAAAAAACCTAGAATAGCTTGTTATATCATAGAACCATCCATCACGATATATAGATATGCTATAGCCTATCCTCTATTTTCTCTAATTCAGGAGCTGAATATGTCTCTTTAAAATAAAACCACATACAAAAAAATACAATACAATAAAACCACATACAAATATGGCATTCGGTTGCCAAATTAATCAGTTTGGCCCTCGAGATCACAAGAACTTGCTAAGAATAGTTAATAATAAGAAGGATTAAAGCTGCAACTTTGCCTGTCTCATGTCTTAATTCTTTCTCTCAAAAGTTTTAAATGAAAACATTTTCAGACTTTTAATGGTTCATGAGTAGTTTGATGCCATTGTACTTGCATCCATCAAAGGACAAGTTCTCCAACATCTTTTTTGTTTTTTTTGGCTGCATTGGGTCTTCGTTGCTGCATGCGGGGCTACTCATTGCAGTGGCTTCTCTTGTTGCAGAGCACGGGTTCTAGGTGCGTGGGCTTCGGTAGTTGTGGCTCGTGGGCTCTAGGGCACAGGCTCAGTAGTTGTGGCGCACAGGCTTAGTTACTCTGTGGCATGTGGGATCTTCCTGGACCAGGGCTTGAACCTGTGTCCCCTGCATTGGCAAGCGGATTCTTAACCACTGCATCACCAGGGAAGCCCTCCGACACCTTAAAAAGTCTGCATGATGGTTCAGGTGCCATTTCACATGAGAAGCACCAGACCTTCGCCCTGTGGTCTTGCCAAATGGACTAAGCAAAGCTCTTGAATGCCAGGAGGAAATGCATCTACCACACCGTCATTCAGGAATTCATGCTGATAAATGGCAATTATTTAAATGGATGTTTGTATTATTACAAACCATTTTCATAGCAAAGCCAGGAAGACCATCGTAAAGGAACTTGTGGAATCTTTTTTTCTTTTTTTTTTGCGGTACGCGGGCCTCTCACTGTTGTGGCCTCTCCCGTTGCGGAGCACAGGCTCCGGACGCACAGATTCAGCGGCCATGACGCACGGGCCCAGCCGCTCTGCGCCACGTGGGATCTTCCCGGACCGGGGCACGAACCCGTGTGCCCTGCATCGGCAGGCGGACTCTCAACCACTGCGCCACCAGGGAAGCCCGGAACTTGTGGAATCTTTATTGTTATTTTTTCCAGTGCTTACAGAACATTCCCTTCTTCTTTCCTGCTCACATGTCTTACCCCTCACTCTGCCTGAAAATATATTTCATTTAGATTTCTCCTCTCCAAGGCAATGATATAAGTGCCCTATTCTGTTTCACTCTTAGGTGATACTGAGGAGTCATCCATTTAGAGTTTTCCTTGCATGTAAATCTCTCAGTAGTGTTTAGAAATATGTAAGTGACCTACACATTTTATGACACCTTAACACGTCTGTACAACGATCAAAAGGGAGAATGTAGTCAGGTGAAGAGTGGGGTGTAGTCAGGTAAATGTCAGCGGGGTGACAATTTAGAAATTCATGGAATTCAGAGGCTCACTGTAATCTCAGGAATGAACAAATCATATACAGCCACAGGGCACGGAGGTTTCCATCTCAGAAACAGTCAGAAAGCATGAAACTGGGGATGTCTACCATGAGACCTGTTTCAGTTTCCAAGACTTTTCGCAACGTTCCTATGTTTGTTCTCCTCTTTCATTCCGCAAAGCAGCTAGCATGAAAATTCTCAGACTTGTGGACGAGTATTCATGTACAAGAAGCAGATCATCGCCTATTTCACAGTTTAGACGTGAGCCAAAGCGGGGAGAGGATCAAGAAATAGAGGAGGTGATGATTCTGAGGAAGAGGGAGGACAGGCTGAATTTTTGAGGACATAGAGGAGGAAGGAAATAAAAGCCCCAGAGTATCCCTGGAATGACCCGGGTACATAAATACCAAAATCAGGACAAAACAAAAAGAATCTGCACGGCTCCTCCATCACCTCACGTCAAACCCGACAGGGTCAAATCAGAATTCTTCACTTTTCTTTCCCTGTACCTCTCCCTCTGCAATACTCTTGCTTATTAAAAAATATCCACATAACGTGCCGCCATAAACACCCCACAAATACTAAGTCACGTAAGGTACTAGTCTCACCCCTATCTTACAGGTGGGAAACAGGTACAGAGTTAAATTGAGCAAGGCCATGCAGCCACCAAGTTTCAGAGCTGGGACTTGAACTCATACAGTCTGACTGCAGAGTCTGTGCTCTTCACACCCCTGCCAGGCTCACTTTACCCAGATTCCTTTGCTGTCCACTAGGCTATGAACTATATAGTTATCTTTGTCAGTACAATGATGCTTCACTTACTCAAGCTTCTGTCTCCATGAAATAACCTATTCCTATCTGCCAATAACCATATATAACTTACTTTCTGCTCCTGTGTTAATTTTTATGGGAGCGGGGAAAATAGGGATGAAAAATGAGAAATGGACTGTCAACGCTAGAATGAAAGCATACAGGTATGGGAAAGGTGGAGCTCTAAGTTCAGCTGTTTATAGATCAAACAGAAGTGGTGGTTTTATAAATTGCAAAGCAACAACCAAAAACCTGAGCCATGAGAACACACATAGGATCTAAAAGCCATTCTCCATCATTCTGAAGGATTACTAAACACAAGAGCAAAATGCTAAGGCTGGATTCTCTTCCTTTGGTTCCGACAGCCTGGGGTAATTAAATTCTACCAATGAACGTACAGAGCTGAAGTCAACAAATGCCCGATGAGAAACAAAGGAAAACATAATCTTACCTGCAGACGTGTGTTTGAACTTTTCACTCTTCTTTTTCCTCCATTTCCAAGGCTTGAAAATCCTTCCCAGGTTGGCAAACTTACTCCTCCTCCGGATGGGTGGGGTGTGGGTACCCGGGACAAGGGAGTCAGATCGCATTGCCGCCAGCCTCTCCACTTCCTCAGCTTGTTTCCCCGAGGAAGAGATGGAAAAGAGCGAGAGAAGGAAAAGCGTTAAAATGGGAGCCTCACAGATGGCCAATGCTTGCCATGGTTACAGATAACAGAAACCACATGACCCAACTCCCGCTTCTCTTTCTGCCTTTTGGAATGGAAGTCATACCAACGTGTTCTAAAGGCTGGTGACAGTCACCCCAACCCTAGGAATTTGGAGCACCCCAACCAAATCTGCCCAGCCTTCACCTAGGCTTCAGCAGAAGGATGAGGTGTTGGAGGAGGAACAGAGCGCCCCTGACCCATCGCAGCCTCCCCTACGAGGCAGGGACAGGGCATCCGAAGAGTCAAATGACAGTCAGTGTAGCTATTGGTCCAGCACTTTCTCAAATAAGACTTGGCAGATGCCATCACTATAACACCGTCAGCTAAGAGGAGGGAGAAAACATTTATCAACCGTCTATTCCAGTGCCAGCATCTCCACCACCCACAATGCGCTTTCCTACAACCACGTTTCACCCAGACCTGCAGAAGCGCTACAATCTACTGAATGAGTGCCTCCACCTTAAAATCCACTGACCATTTTTAGAAACACTTACACCTCATGAGATTTTACAACTGTCTTAATTCCTCTAGGTCTTTTTGTTCCTGGTGCTTTGCTTTAATTAAAAAAAAAAAAAAATTCCTGTAAATTGAGAGTTGAGCGCAACATTGGGTACCATCTAGACTAATCCCAACGGCTTGACATTTTGAGGACATGAAGACCTTCAAACTCATAATGCCCAGGGGACCCTTTCTTAAGGGCCTCAATCACTCTGACCGCTTATCACTTGGAATAAAACTCTGTTCTGACGTACATGAGCATCTATAGATCTCAGGGAGGTAAAGAGACCCTGACTTGAATTTTTATGACAGGCATAATCAGAGAAAATAACCTCCTTGGCGAAATCAAGGCAGGTGGGAGGGACTCGCCGTTCCAGAAAGTCCAATTACATCTAGAGCTGCGGCCAACCCAGAACCACTCTGCTGGGCCTCTTGACACCATCCTTCAGAAAAATTTCCTGGACTTTGCAACACAGGCTGCTCTTGGAATCTCGATCTTACAGCCTGATGTTCTACCTGCTACCATCCAATATGGTTTTAACCAGGAGATTCAATCATTCAACAGATACATATGGAACCCTCAACCATATGCCGGGCCATGTGCAACGGTGACAGATGACGACAGGTTGACAAAGGCTCCTGGGCAAGATGGAAAGGAAGTAGATGAATTTGACTGACATCTGGGAAGCCAAGAGTCAACAGGACCCGGGACTGACTGGGTGGATGAGGGAGAGGAGGCAGATCATTCCTGATGGCCACGTTCACATCGGCGGAGTGGCCCCCTTCATTCACGGAAGCTGGGAACGTAGGGGGCATAAATTTGGGGGGGAAGGCAGTAATGATTTGGACATATTGCATGGCGAAGGCACTTTGAACTTTTTAAAAAATTAATTAACTAATTATTTATTTTTGGCTGTGTTGGGTCTTCATTGCCGTGCACGGGATTTCCCTAGTTGCGGCGAGCGGGGGGCTACTCTTCGTTGCAGTGCGCAGGCTTCTCAGTGCGGTGGCTTCTCTTGTTGTGGGGCATGACCTGTAGGTGCGTGGGCTTCAGTAGTTGTGGCACACGGGCTCAGTGGTTGTGGCTCGCGGGCTCTAGAGCACAGGCTCAGTAGTTGTGGCGCACGGGCTTAGTTGCTCTGTGGCATGTGAGATCTTCCCGGACCGGGGCAAGAACCCGTGTCCCCTGCATTGGCAGGCGGATTCTTAACCACTGCGCAACCAGGGAAGCCCGCTTTGAACTTTTGACTTGACATGGTTCAATGCATGGGTAAGCCCCTCTTTTCAATCATTGTCTTAAGTGACCACTTAACAGTGCGCCGGACACTGATTATTTCTGGAGCAGATGCACAGAAGAGCTGGACATGGTTGAGCAGACTCTAGCAGAAGAGACAGAGGCATCAGTGTGGAAAACTGCTGTGACGGGGGACCTCCGCCAAATTCAACGGAGGCAAAGAGGGGAAGCTGACTCTGCTTCACAGAGTTGGAAAACACCCCCCACCCCGGTCGTGCCATGTACCATTTGGGGCTAGATTTTGAAAGAAAAGGAACTGTTCTCCCCACGTGAGGAAGAGAGAGGAGAGATCCAAAAGGAACAGAGAGGCCTGAAAGAACATGGCATGTCTGGGAGCTTCAAGAAGCCCAGAGAAACCCGGAGTGTCAGCCAAGATGGGGAACCAGAGGTGAGAGGTGCGAGAGGGGGCTGGAGCCAGATCCTGCAAGCCTGGGGGAAGTTTATTAGGCGTTTGGGTTTTATCCTATACCCAGAGGGAGAAGGAAGAGAATTTGAAAACGGGGATTGACATTATGACATTCAACAAATATGTATGGAAAGCTCACCCTGCACCAGAAACTAAGGCTATTTCCGTAAGCAAAATAGATAAAAATGCCAACTCATGGAGCTTACCCTGGGAGGTAGGGTGAGGAGCAGACATTACACAGTCAAGCTAAATCAACTGTAGAGTATGGGAGAAGATACTTGCTTGGGGGAGAAAAGAAAAAAAGTGACTATGACACAAGTTAAATGAGATCAGGAGTGCCTTGGTGGAGGAGGGGCTCAATTTTAATTAGCCTGACTGAGAAGACCTACCACCAGGACACAACCAGATGTGCTTCTTAGCAGTATCATTTTCACAGCAATGGCATCTTGAACTGGAGTGTGAAGAAACAGGTGGCAGAGAAAGTAATGAGGAGGCCACTGCACTCGTCTGGAGGGACAGAAGGGACACAGAGAAAAAGATGCAATCCAGCACGGGGAAGAATTATCTTGGTAATTTTCTGGATACACATGGAGGGGAGGACAGAGAAGCAAGAATTAAGTTTTTGCTTTCCATGACTGGGGAGATAATGAGGACTTTACATTTTTTTAACGAACTTTGAGTATAAAGGGAAGAAGCCAGCCGAATAGGATGGTCGCTCAAGGACAAGGGCTTGCAGTTTTTGTTTTTGTTTTTTGCAAACCTCTTTAGGGAGTCGGATTTTATTTCTTAAGGTAACGGAGCACAACTGATGGAAATGTGTCAGGATGGGGAGATGGGATCACGTCAGTAGGCTGAGCTGCAAGAGCCAGTGGAGAGTAAGAGGCTGAAGATGTAGGGAAGAGATTGAGAACTTTGTGAAACAAGGTTCTTAGGGAGAAGAGGTGGGATCACAAGTACTTATGGAAATTCGTCATCGGAGGACTTTACTCTGAGTCACTGAACGTCTGAAGTGAGATCTCTGGTCGCAAATGGCACAGATCAGATGGGAGCCTCAGAAGGATTAATCTGGTAGCAGCGGATAAAATGGATTATTGGAGCCTGATGGGACGAAGATAAAGATTGAGGTGACTTTAAGTGAGTTTGGGTTACAGAGAGGCTGAGGAGACTGTTTTAAAAAACCAACTGCAATGAGTAAACAGAAGCCAAACGGAGGAAGTAAACATTCTCTGGAGCAACACTGAATCTGGAAATTATTCTCTTTAAAGGGTATCAGCTGTTGGAGTTGGTGCTCCCTCAACAACGCTTAGTAGCTGGGAAGAGCCACACAGCGACAATTGTGGGAAAGCACACCAAGGAGGTTTTGAGTCCAGGATGGAAACCAACTCAAGAGAGTCTGGTGATCTGATTCCCACAAGATCCCTTTCTCTTTTGTATGTACGCCATCACCTTTTAAAAATTTCTTACTTCAGTTGCTAATGTCATTGTTACTTGTCCAGATTTTGCAAGTCTCCAAACCTACCTTCCCAACCCTAATCTCCTGCCTTCAAACCTGTATTTTAAACTGCTGCTAGCTTACTCTTCCAGAAGCCCACTCTTCTCAGAGACTTTCAAGGAGTCCACACAACTTACAGTAGAAAGTTCTCATCTCTTGCTTTGCCCTTCAGGAAACTCCGCCTGAGCTCCTGCCCAGAGTGGTCTTCCAGTACCTCTCTAAACATATGCTGCGGCCCAAATGAAACACTGTCTGGGTCCCAGTGGGCTTTGGGGGTGGGGATCAAACCCCTGAAAAAATACACAAAATTTCATGTCTATTTGAGTATCTACATTTGGTTGGAAGAGTTCCCATCTTTGAGTCTCCAAATAGACTAAGACACAAAAGGTAAAAATTTTAAAGTATCCAGGTTGAGGCTTTTTATGAGTTCAGCCAACTTAAAACACCCTCGGCTATGGATTAAGGGGAGAGAGTATACACTAAGGCCAAAAAAAATAAACAATGAAAAACAAAACCAAGATACAAGTTATTCAGGACTGACACGAGTTTGCACTCATCGTTGGCACTCCCTAAAGGTTTGTTCAATAAGTAAATGAATGAGAGCATCTGATGCAGCTCCTTCACACCATCTTGAGGTATGCAAATCAGCATCACTATTTGACTTAAGAAAAATGTACCACAAGGACCAAGAACCTGCTTCATAATCACATCTTCCAAAAATGAGTAAAAATTATTCTGAAATTACCATGTTAAAACAATTATAAGGGAGAGACCTTCAAGATGGTAGAGGAGTAAGACGTGGAGATCACCTTCCTCCCCACAAATACATCAGAAATACATCTACACGTGGAACAACTCCTACAGAACACCTACTGAACGCTGGCAGAAGACCTCAGACCTCCCAAAAGGCAAGAAACGCCCCATGTACCTGGGTAGGGCAAGAGAAAAAAGAGAGACAAGAACAGTGGGAGGGAGCTGTGAAGGAGGAAAAGTTTCCACACACTAGAAGCCCCTTCGCGGGCAGAGACTGCGGGTGGCGGAGGTGGGGAGCTTCGGGGCCGCGGAGCACAGCGCAGCCACAGGGGTGCAGAGGACAAAGCGGCGAGATTCCCACACAGAGGATCAGGGCCGACCGGCGCTCACCAGCCCGAGAGGCTTGTGCGCTCACCCGCCGGGGCGGGCGGGGCTGGGAGCTGAGGCTCGGGTTTCGGTCGGAGCGCCGGGAGAGGACTGGGGTTGGCGGCGTGAACACTGCCTGCAGGGGGTTAGTGCACCACAGCTAGCCAGGAGGGAGTCCAGGAAAAGTCTGGACGTGCCTAAGAGGCAAGAGACCACTGTTTCGGGGTGCGCGAGGAGAGGGTAAGACTAAGAGCGCTGCTTAAAGGAGCTCCAGAGATGGGCGTGAGCCACAGCTAACAGCACGGACCCCAGAGACGGGCATGAGACGCTAAGGCCGCTGCTGCCGCCACCAAGAAGCCTGTGTGCGAGCACAGGTCACTCTCCACACCCCGCTTCCGGGGAGTCCTGTGCAGCCCGCCACTGCCAGGGTCCTGGGCTCCATGAACAACTTCCCGGGGAGGACACAAGGCGTGCCTCAGGCTGGTGCAACGTCACGCCGGCCTCCGCCGCCGCAGCCCCGCCCCTCACGCCGTGCCCCTCCCTCCCACCCGCCTGAGCGAGCCAGAGCCCCCGAATCAGCGGCTCCTTTAACCCCGCCCTGTCTGAGCGAAGAACAGAGGCCCTCCGGCGACCTACACGCAGAGGCGGGGCCGAATCCAAAGCTGACCCCTGCGAGCTGTGAGAACAAAGAAGAGAAAGGGAAGTCTCTCCCAGCAGCCTCAGGAGCAGAGGATTAAATCTCCACAGTCAACCTGATGTACCCTGCATCTGTGGAATACATGAATAGACAACGAATCAACCCAAATTGAGGCGGTGGACTTTGGGAGCAACTGTAGACTTCGGGTTTGCTTGCTGCATCTAATTTGTTTTCTGGTTTGATGTTTATCTTAATTTAGTATTTTAGAGTTTATTCTCATTGGTAGATTTGTTTATTGATTTGGTTGCCCTCTTTATATACATATATAGATAGATAGATTTTTTTCCTTTTGCTCTTTTCATGAGTGTATATGTGTATGCTTCTTTGTGTGATTTTGTCTGGAGAGCTTTGCTTTTACCATTTGCCCTATGGTTCTGTCTGTCCATTTTTTTTTTTTAGCACAGTTTTTAGTGCTTGTTATCATTGGTGGATTTCTTTTTACATTTGGTTGCTCTCTTCTTTATTTCTCTTTTTAAATTACTTCTTAATTTTTAACAATATTTTTTATTTTTTATTTTATTTTATTCTTTCTTTCTCCATTTTCTACTGAGTCATGTAGCCGACAGGGTCTTGGTGCTCTGGCCAGGTACCAGGCCTGTGCCTCTGAGGTGGGAGAGCCAAGTTCGGGACACTCTGGGTTCAGACACCTCTGGGCTCCATGCAATATCAAACGGCAAAAGCTCTCTCAGAGATCTCCATCTCAACGCTAAGACTCAGGTCCACTCAATGACCAGCAACCTACAGTGCCGGACACCCTGTGCCACACAACTAGCAAGACAGGAACATAACCCCACCCACTAGCACAGAGGCTACCTAAAATCATAATAAGGTGACAGACACCGCAAAACACACCACAGGACACGGTCCTGCCTGTCAGAAAGACAAGGTCCAGCCTCATCCACCAGAACACAGTCACCAGTTCCCTCTACCAGGAAGCCTACAAAACCCACTGAACCAACCTTAGCCACTGGGGGCAGACACCAAAAACATTGCAAACTACGAACCTCCAGCCTGTGAAAAGGAGACCCCAAACACAGTAAGTTAAACACAACAAGAAGACAGAGAAACACACAGCAGATGAAGGAGCAAGGTAAAAACCCACCAGACCAAACAACTGAAGAGGAAATAGGCAGTCTACCTGAAAAAGAATTCAGATTAATGATAGTGAAGATGATCCAAAATCTTGGAAAGAGAATGGAGAAAATACAAGAAACATTTAACAAGGACCTAGAAGAACTAAAGAGCAAACAAACAATGATGAACAACACAATAAATGAAATTAAAAATTCTCTAGAAAGAATCAATAGCAGAATAACTGAGGCAGAAGAACGGATAAGTGACCTGGAAGATAAAACAGTGGAAATAACTACCACAGAGCCGAATAAAGAAAAAAGGATGAAAAGAATTGAAGACAGTCTCAGAGACCTCTGGGACAAACATTAAACATAAAAAGAATTATAGGGGTCCCAGAAGAAGAAGAGACAAAGAAACGGACTGAGTAAATATTTGAAGGGATTATAGTTGAAAACTTTCCTAATATGGGAAAGGAAAAAATCAGTCGAGTCCAGGAAGTGCAGAGAGTCCCATACAGGATAAATCCAAGGAGAAACACACCAAGACACATAATAATCAAACTATCAAAAATTAAATACAGAGAAAAAATATTAAAAGCAGCAAGGGAAAAGCAACAAATAACATACAAGGGAATCCCCATAAGGTTAACAGCTGATCTTTCAGCAGAAACTCTGCAAGCCAGAAGGGAGTGGCAGGACACATTTGAAGTGATGAAAGGGAAAAACCTACAACCCAGATTACTCTACCCAGCAAGGATCTCATTCAGATTTGACAGAGAAATGAAAACCTTTACTGACAAGCAAAAGCTAAGAGAATTCAGCACCACCAAACCAGCTTTACAACAAATGCTAAAGGAACTTCTCTAGACAGGAAACACAAGAGAAGGAAAAGACCTACAATAACAAACCAAAAACAATTAAGAAAATGGGAATAGGAAATTACATATTGATAATTACCTTAAATGTAAATGGATTAAATGCTCCAAGCCTTGGCAAATTTAAGAATATTGAAATGGTATCAAATATCTTTTCCAACACAACACACTATGAGAAGATATCAATTATAGGAAAAAATCTGTAAAAAATACAAACACATGGAGGCTAAACAATACGCTACTAAATAACCAAGAATTCACTGAAGAAATCAACAAGGAAATAAAAAAATACCTAGAAACAAGTGACAATGAAAATACGACGACCCAAAACCTACGGGATGCAGCAAAAGCAGTTCTAAGAGGGAAGTTTACAGCAGTACAATCCCACCTCAAGAAACAAGAAAAATCTCAAATAAACAACCTAAACTTACACCTAAAGCAATTAGAGAGAGAAGAACAAAAAATCCCCGAAGTTAACAGAAGGAAAGAAATCATAAAGATCATATCAGAAATACATGAAAAAGAAATAACGGAAACGATCGCAAAGATCAATAAAACTAAACGCTAGTTCTCTGAGAAGATAAACAAAATTGATAAACCATTAGCCAGACTCATCAAGAAAAAAAAGGAGAAGACTCCAATCAACAGAATTAGAAATGAAACGGAGAAGTAACAACTGACACTGCATAAATACAAAGTATCATGAAAGATTACTACAAGCTACTATATGCCCATAAAATGGACAACCTGGAAGAAATGGAAAAATTCTTAGAAATGCATAACCTCCCATGACTGAACCAGGAGGAAATAGAAAATATAAACAGAGTAATCACAAGCACTGATATTGAAACTGTGATTAAAAATCTTCCAACAAACACAAGCCCAGGACCAGATGGCTTCACAGGCGAATTCTATCAAATATTTAGAGAGAGCTAACACCTCTCCTTCTCAAACTCTTCAAGACATAGCAGAGGAATGAACACTCCCAAACTCATTCTACAAGGCCACCATCACCCTGATACCAAAACGAGACAAAGATGTCACAAAGAAAGAAAACTACAGACCAGTATCACTGATGAACACAGATGCAAAAATCCTCAACAAAATACCACCAAACAGAATCCAACAGCACATTAAAAGGATCATACACCATGATCAAGTGGGGTTTATCCCAGGAATGCAAGAATTCTTCAGTATATGCAAATCAATCAAAGTGATAAACCATAATAACAAATTGAAGGAGAAAAACCATATGATCATCTCAATAGATGCAGAAAAAGCTCTCGACAAAATTCAACACCCATTTATGATAAAAACCCTCCAGAAAGTAGGCACAAAAGGAACATAATAAAGGCCATATATGACACACCCACAGCCAACATCATTCTCAATGGTGAAAAACTGAAACCATTTCCTCTATGATGAGGAACAAGACAAGGTTGTCCACTCTCACCACTATTATTCAACATAGTTTTGGAAGTTTTAGCCACAGCAATCAGAGAAGAAAAAGAAATAAAAGGAATCCAAATAAGAAAAGAAGAAGTAAAGCTGTCACTGTTTGCAGGTGACATGATACTATACATAGAGAATCCTACAGATGCCACTAAAAAACTACTAGAGCTAGTCAATGAATTTGGTAAGGTAGCAAGATACAAAATTAAGGCACAGAAATCTGTTGCATTCCTATACACTAAGGATGAAAATTCTGAAAGAGAAATTAAGGAAACACTCCCATTTACCACTGCAACAAAAAGAATAAAATACCTAGGACTAAACCTACCTAAGGAAACAAAAGACCTATATGCAGAAAACTATGATACTGATGAAAGAAGTTAAAGATGATACAAACAGATGGAGAGATATACCATGTTCTTGGATTGGAAGAATCAACACTGTGAAAATGACTATACTACCCAAAGCAATCTACAGGTTCAGTGCAATCCCTATCAAACTACCAATGGCATTTTTCACAGAACTAGAACAAAAAATTGCACAATTTGTATGGAAACACAAAAGACCCTGAATAGCCAAAGCAATATTGAGAAAGAAAAACGGAGCTGGAGGAATCAGGCTCCCAGACTTCAGACTATACTACAAAGCTACAGTAATCAAGACAGTATGGTACTGGCACAAAAACAGAAATATAGATCAATGGAACAGGATAGAAAGCCCAGGGATCAACCCACACACATATGATCATTTTATCTTTGATAAAGCAGGCAAGAATACATAATGGAGAAAAGACAGCCTCTTCAGTAAGTGGTGCTGGGAAAACTTGATAACTACATGTAAAAGAATGAAATTAGAACACTCCCTAACACCATACACAAAAATAAACTCAAAATGGATTAAAGACCTAAATGTAAGGCCAAACACTACCAAACTCTTAGAGGAAAACATAGGCAGAACACTCTATGACATAAATCACAGCAAGATCCTATTTGACCCACCTCCTAGAGAAATGGAAATAAAAACAAAAAGAAACAAATGGGACCTAATGAAACTTAACAGCTTTTGCACAGCAAAGGAAACCATAAACAAGACCAAAGACAACCCTCAGAATGGGAGAAAATATTTGCAAATGAAGGAACTGACAAAGGATTAATCTCCAAAATTTACAAGCAGCTCATGCAGCTCAATATTAAAAAAACAAACAACCCAATCCAAAATTGGGCAGAAGACCTAAATGGATATTTCTCCAAAGAAGATATACAGATTGCCAACAAACACATGAAGGTATGCTCAACATCACTAATCATCAGAGAAGTGCAAATCAAAACTACAATGAGGTATCACCTCACACTGGTCAGAATGGCCATCATCAAAAACTCTACAAACAATAAATGCTGGAGAGGGTGTGGAGAAAAGGGAACCCTCTTGCACTGTTGGTGGGAATGTAAATTGATACAGCCACTCTGGAGAAGAGTATGGAGGTTCCTTAAAAAAACAAAAGTAGAGCTACCATACGACCCAGCAGTCCCACTCCTGGGCATATACCCTGAGAAAACCGTAATTCAAAAAGAGTCATGTACCACAATGTTCGTTGCAGCTCAATTTACAATAGCCAGGACATGGAAGCAACCTAAGTGTCCATCGACAGATGAATGGATAAAGAAGATGTGGCACATAGATACAATGGAATATTACTCAGCCATAAAAAGAAGTGAAATTGAATTATTTGTAGTAAGGTGGATGGACCTAGAGTCTGTCATACAGAGTGAAGTAAGTCAGAAAGAGGAAAACAAATACCATATGCTAACACATATATATGGAATCTAAAAAAAAAAAAAGAAAATGGTTCTGAAGAACCTAGGGGCAGGAAAGGAATAAAGATGCAGACGTAGAGAATGGACTTGAGGACACGGGGAGGGGGAAGGGGAAGCTGGGACAAAGTGAGAGAGTCGCACTGACATATATACACTACCAAATGTAAAACAGATAGCTAGTGGGAAGCAGCCGCATAGCACAGGGAGATCAGCTCAGTTTTGTGTGACCACCTAGAGGGGTGGCACAGGGAGGGTTAGAGGGAGATGCAAGAGGGAGGAGATATGGGGATATATGTATATGTATAGCTGATTCACTTTGTTATAAAGCAGAAACTAACACACCATTGTAAAGCAATTATACGCCAATAAAATTTTTTAAAAAACAAACAAAAAAACCCCAATTACAAGAAATTAGGACTGCCTTTTAGGAAATTTAGAGTGGCAAAGAGCTCACAAACATTATAAAGGCCTAACTGTAACTCTGTCATTAAATGAAGCCTTAAGAAGTATATTAGTAAATTCAAGATGTTTAGCCCTGAAGTCCAGAGTTTTGAACAGACTGGATTACTTTAACTGGCTGATGTTTAATCATCCACATGACTTCTTCCTCCAGTCCATCTGATGAGAGGGCCTAGACCTCAACCTTTTTTGCCACCACATAACGAATTTGGAAGGCTTGAGAGTGAGGAAAGAGACCAGCTATGAATACAGTTGGAAGAGGAAGAAAAGTAAGAAAACAGAACAGCGCTGAGAATAAAGTGGTCTCTATCGGACCAACCGCAGGGACATGAGAGAGAACAGCGTTAAGGTGTGTTTATGAAATCAGCTTTCTTTTGAAACAGATCAAGAAAAAGCTGCTTGGCCCAAGCCCACTGCTCTCAAAGGTGGCTTCCTCCTGCTGCTGAGAGAGAAGACGGCTGTCTGGAGTAGGTGCTCACTTAGACACGAGTCAGCTCGAGTGCCAACTGCCAGGACTGAGAATACTGACCCCCAAAGGTAGGAAGCTAGCAGCTGAGCTCATTCAGAGAGCTGAGGGCGGCAGGCGAAGCTTGGATCAGATGACCTCTGGGGTCTTTATAGTGCTTCCATCCAAAAAAAACACCCTCCTAACAGACCAGACGGTCTGGGCTCCCTTTCATGAGATGACTGGGGTTGGCTTTATCATAGGGAGCGTAATGGCTGGGAGGTGATTTTTCTTTCTCTTTAGAGAAGCAGGAGACAAAATACCTGATGGAGGCACTGTTATAATTACCGAGAACCCAAGTAGCTGTGTCTGTGTGTGCTCTGAAGCCACCCGTCGTGGTGGCCCGGGGTTGCTCCTGGCGGGCTCTTAGAGGATGCAGTGGGGAGGAGGGGGCAAGGGGCACTTTAGCTGGCTTTACCTTACCGTGGTATTTCTCACGGTGGCTTAGTTTTCAAAAGGCTTGTCCAAAGAAAGCGCCAACTTTGGTGTCCTGCTGGCCACCATGAATGTGTTAGTCATCCACTGTCCCCCAGAGAAGTTTGGAAAAAAGGAAGTCGCAGTGTCTGGGCTGTCTGATGTCTAGTCAACAGAAGAGGCAGAAGGGCCAGGACATCTTGGGCCCCTGCTCTAGATCTCCCCATATGCCAAGTGCTCTTAGGATTTTGGGGGGACCTGAGATGCTCCCAGGTTGGACATTTGCTTCTCAACCCAAAGCAATGCCCCAAACAGAGTGTTTATGTAGCAGGATCTGATAACATTCACTTTTCCTTCCAATCTCATGGGAAGGGGTTATGTTTTCATGATATCTCACCAGCCTAGGAATGGGAGCCCAAGATGGGGGTGGAGGTGAGGATAGCTGTCAGTTAACTACACTGAGCTGCCCGGAGCCTGAAACTGTCACCTTTCTGCCTCAAGCAGCATTACCTTTGCTTACAGCTGCAAAACGATGTCACACAGGTCCCTAGCCATTTAGAAACTTCTCAACGACTATGGCTTTCCCCTTTTAAAATGCACTTTCAGTTCTACAGAGACACCTTATCACAGGGAAATGGAGAATTGCTGTGAATGAACAGGCATAAGAGGGCAGTGGTTTCCCTTCTTCGCTCCAAAAGAAGTCATGGCACGCTCTCCTACAGAGGCCACATCTCTTGAAGCGTTTCTTTCTAACCTAGGACTCATCTGTGCTAACTACGAGGTGTCTTTAAAAAACAAAAGAGTGACGCTTTTTTTTTTTTTTTTTTT
>NW_006770904.1:528754-532678 GCF_000442215.2 Lipotes vexillifer
GCGTCCCCTGCATCGGCAGGCGGACCCTCAACCACTGCGCCATCAGGGAAGCCCAGTGATGCATTTTTATTCTAAAAATCCTGGGGAGGTAAGGAATGGGATGGAGATGGGGGCGCAGAGGGGAGGAGACTGGGCATTGGAGGCAGTGGCCATGGGGGCAAATGGAGGCTCCTTTGCCCAAAGAAGGTTGCCCGGTTTAGAGAACACGTGTGAGCCTATAAGGGCTGAGAGGTAAAGCAACACTGCCACGTTGCCCATGGAGCTACTGAAGGGCTCAGTGCAATGCCTGAAAACACACCGGCGTTAACACTGCTGAGGGCGAGGATGTATAGTGTTCACACCTTCTCTTCTCACTCTGGCCTTCCCGTGACCTTCACTGTCATTACACATTCTCCACCCTCCGTGTGCCACCCTCCTCCTCCCTATATCCCTCACCACCAAGTCAAAATGGATCCCATGTGCATATTAGAATTAAGGTACAGACACTGATACTGGAGTAGCACAATGTTAATGAGAACACAGCTGCATTAAACAAAGGCTTCTGTCCGTCTTAATCTAAAGGCTGGCTAACTTGAGTAGTGCTGGCCCCAACGAGGAAGGAAAGCAGTTCTGGAGCCCCTCGGCTACCTGGACACACAGGTGGCTGCCTTCTCTACTTGGGTCTCCCCAAAGGAAAAACCAATCACATATCCCTCAAAACAGTACCCACACGCCAGATGCAACCATCACACACCATTAGGACATTTGAGTCTTAGCCACTGCACCTCTGGAGGGACAGGAAAATGTTTATATTGAGAGGGTTGCTAATCAGTCCTGTTATAGGAAGGGTATTCTTCACGGAGGAAGAACCATTAAGGGGTGTGTCTTAATGGCACAGGACAACACAGTCCTGAGGGCGGGGAGCAGGTAGAAAAAGAAAGTGCATGCACCTGGGCCCATACTTCTCAGCATATCTGCTCAGGCACCAGCCAACTTCCTCCTCTCTTTCTGGCTCCAGAGGTTCCTGCCAGGTAGGGGGTAGTCCACCCACTGCTGGAAGCGAGCCCCAAAGGGCTTTCCCAGGCTTGCCACGGCCTTGCACACCGGGGACAGCCATCCTTTATTGGCACCTTGGCAAAAGGACGCTATGACAGCATGGAATGGAGGGAGGAGAGAGGGGAATTCATGAATCCCATGGGACCAAAGACGGCCCAAGTCATGTTTCTGTTAATTTGCTCTTGAAACAGTAGTTGAAATCCAAGAGGAATATGAGACTGTCCCTAACTCCTGTGCCCTAAGATGTACTGATTTTTGAAGAGGGTAGCTCTACTGGTTCTGAAAGTGTAGGCCACTGTATAAGCAGCTATGACTAACATGGTCTACAGAACTCTGCAGACTGTGAACAGGGTATCAGTTCCTTGTAACAGGAAGAGAGATTCTGAACAGGATGGTGCTTCCGTGGGCCTTCACGTCAATGATGACAGTAATCATGATGATGATAACAGTATCAATAACAGCAGCCATTTTTAGTCACCGAAGTCTGCCAGGCACTTGACCTACACCCTCGATATGTATCACCTTATGTCATCTTCACATTAAGCTTATGAGGTAGTGCTATTATTATCCCCATTTTACAGGTGGGGAAACTGAGGAGAAACTTAATGAACAGGAAGATGTGATTCTCAGGAAAGAGAAAGCCAGGCTTTAAATGAAGACTTGTCTATTTTCAAAAATCCCTTCTTACACTATGAAAGTCTTACTTTTCAAATCCCTGTGTTAGTGACTAAAGTAATAGGAGGGCTTCAGGGACAGGGAGAAAATGAGCTGCTTTTTGCAAAGGCTACAAAACAGATGCCAATATAAACTGATCCCACTCTAGCAACAGAAAAGTGGTGTCACCAGTCTTATCCTAAAATGTCATAAAATATACGCATATATAAAATGCTTATGCATAAAATACAAGCATATATGCCCTGGACGATACCCGCCCGAGGTCACTAGCACATTCGCACTTATGCCACAGGCTACACTTAGGAACTCAGCAGGTGCCAGTTTGGCCTGAAAAAGGCTCACATCTGCTTCACTTAGAAAAGGCTATACGTTGTGTACGGTGGTGGTTAGAATCTTAGTTTTGAAACCAGGAGGATGTGGGCTCAGATCTACAATCTACTGCCTAAGAGCTGTTGGTGGATAAGGGTTCTTTCTGCCTTCCAGGCAGGAGGCCTGGGCTTCCTGATTTTCCTCCAGAGGATCCATCACCTCTCCTCCATTTCCAGTCCTGGCAGCTCAGTAAAGGATGATCTCACTCCTGACACCAGAGGTGGGCACGGGACCCAGTGTCAGCGAATCAGAACATCTGATTCTCCACCCACCCTCCCAGCCCTAGTAATCCATTCAGGGCTGAGCAATTGAGTCCCTCCAGGCAATGAGACTCAATTACAGATTTTGTTGGGGCTATTGATAGACGTGCTGTTTCAACTGGGACTGTATATTAGGCTCTAAGTCTGTTCGAAGCAGGGCCCATAAACTTTAAAACCTTCCCTCAGACCTGGTTAATGTCTAGGGCACAATGGTAATTCATATGCTTTGAAAGGTGACAATTCTATTACATCAAATACTTTATTTTCTAAGAACTGTGCTGAGAGGATATTCACATTCCACGAACACGGTCAAGGGACAAAGCACATTGCTAAAAGGCTAGACAGGTGGGGAAATGTCTTATTTAAATTTACACAGGTCTATGTTGTATTTATTGAGATAGTATATGTTATCTGCAAAGTTCTTCCTGAGATATTCAAAACAAAATTTCTGTTTCACCTCCCAGGAATCTAACCTTCAACCACCAAAGCATGTAATGACTAAAAAAACTTATAAAACATTCTATCGTTCTTTTAATCTACACATTTGTGCTGGGAATGGAACTTGTGTATTTAAATTGTAAACGAAGTCGCAAGTCTTTTGTTAATACAAAGTAATAATCTTTAAATAATGTAAACTCTTTGTTCATCTTAAAACCTCAGACCCTCCGTCTCAAAGTAAATAAACAGTGCCTCTCAGATTCAAATCAAACTGCAATGAAACCTGGTTTCTCCTGCAGGGGTCAGCAAAAGTTTTTCCATAAAGCCAAATCATAAATACTTTGGGCTTTATGGGCCATACACCTCTGCTAAAAATATTCAATTCTGCTGTTGCTACATGAGCGCAGCTTCAGACGATCACGTACAAATGAACATGGCTGTGTGCCAAAAAAATTTTATTTACCCAAGCAGCCAGCCTTTGGGACTACAGTTTGCCAAAACTTGCCCTATAGCATGGAGCTGCTGGCAATCTTTCTGCCATCTTGAGGAGAGAGGCTGCCTCAGAATTGAGCCAACAGAGGAAAAAAAAAAAAAAAAAAAAAAGGCTGAGGGAGGGATGGCTCAGGTGAGAATGAGACCTCATTATATCATTTGGGCCCCTGGATCCAGCCATGCCTGGAACCATTCTAACCCTGGACATTTGCCTTACATGAACCAATAAATTCTCTCTTTTACTTAAGCTAGGATGGGTTGGGTTCGCTTTCACTTGCAAACAAAAGAGTTCTAACAAATTAACTGTGTGACCACCAGTCTGCTCTCCTATAAAATGAAGACAATACTGACTTGTAAGGATTAACAGGTATGTACTTAAAAACACTCTTTGGGGGCACAGAAGAGGAGCTCAATAAAAGTTATCTAAAAATGAAGTCTCCTTTGGTACCAGGCAGACCACCTGGCCAATGAGGGTTCCTCTAGGGCTACAGTCCCTTACCTCTTCACCCTAGGATGTCCCTTAAGGAATTACATGAATTTTTAAAATTTTGGAATCTCTGAACTATGCTGAGACCCTCCAGACCGATGAAAGAACCAACTGAAGCAAGTAGCTATGAAATTTTTGATCGCTGGGCTCCATCTTAAACCTGCTGAA
>NW_006770904.1:532759-543546 GCF_000442215.2 Lipotes vexillifer
GAACCAGAATGTGAATGCATAATACACAGCCCAGGTAATTCTGATGCCAGCATTCCGAGAATCGCACTTGGAGAAACATACTAGATAGAGCATTCCTACAGAAGCCTAGAATCCTACTCCCAGTTGAATCCATAGCCTTCGAGTGGCTGGCTAAGGAGAATGATCCCTAGTGTAGAAAATTAAGTCATACTTCAGTGCCATCAGCCTGCCCCCAAATCCTCAAATCACTGAGAACTCTTTAAAGATGTCTAATGTTCGTGGAGTGCTTTATTCTTTCCAAGTGCTTTTACATCTGTTAGCTGATTAGATTTTCATAACCTCCCCATTATGTAGGTAGGGTATCAAATTTCCTAACTTTGTTTCCTTACAATTATGATTAACACACTATTTTCTCGTCGCAAAGAATCACATCACAGTCTAGCCTTTTTAAGACTTGGAGAAGGTCCGGGATAAACCTTTTGTTTAACCCTTTGTTTCCCAAACTTAATTTAATCACAAATATGGTTGTTTGGTGTTGCCTTGTGGGACACGATTGAGGTCTCATCATAGACTAGTGTTCCACAGAACAAAATTTGGAAAATGCCAAGCCAGTGTCTTTTTTGTCCCTTTTTACGGACGCAGGAAGTTAGACACAGAGGGGTCAACTGACTTGCTGGGAATATGCCAACTCACACAGGAATTAAAGTGGTCCAGGGCTCCTGAGTCTAGAAATGGGTCAATTGTCAGGCACACCACGTATCTCTTGGATGGCTTGAGAACGCTCAAGACCAGGGTGTGTAGGTTACTGGATTCAACCCTTTTCACACGGTCTTTCCCTCCAGTAATACCATCAAGGTTCATACACTTCTCAGCATTTTTCCTCCCTTGAGCTCATTCTGAGATCTCATAGTAAGAGTCACTCAGTTACCTATTGAATGTAGGATGACAGAGAACCTTATGAAACCTTACGTTCCACTGAAGAATCATTTCTTGAGTCTGCTTCCTCTTAAGCTCTGATTTCTCATTTTCTTCCACTGACGACATTACACCGTTTTCTTATTTACCTCCCATTAGCTCACAGACCAATTCTTCAGTGCCATTTGTCATCTGTGTAGTGACTGTGTGAAATCTAAATAGTACTTCTGGAAAAAAAAAATATTTTAGCAAGAATGAAGGTCCCTGATAAACATCCCTGTTTTCTTTCCCTTTTCCATGCGTGAGTAATTACCATAAGCAGCTCTAACTTGGGCCTCGCCTTGACCCTTACTCAAAGAGTAAGAAACTGCTTATACATTTTTTTGCCTCTTTCATAAGGAATTCTTAATTTCACTTGTTTCAGAGCACAGAAATTAAATTCCATTAGTCTTTTTCCAGCGGTAAATGGCCTATTCTTTTCGTCCCGTCAATAATTCCTTTGAGGACCTTTGATTATTCTTCTCCGTGAAAGATGTTCAATTTCTAACGAGGTCTCAGCAAGGAAAGTCATTGGTTCATTTTTCCCCATAAGAAGTTCTGAATTCACAAAGAATTTAGAGTTCGTTTTTAAATTCTTACTTTTTTTCCTAATGACCGAGGGACACGAGCTGCCCCACTCACTGACTCCAACCCAGCTCATCTTTGTTTTCTTCAGACACAACAAGAAACACATCATTTCTGCATCAAGGCCTTTCTTTACACCTGCTTCCCTCTGCCTGGATGATTATTTGTTTCACTTCTGAACGCCACTTTCCTCCTTAACAGAGAATGTTGCACTCCTTTCTGCCCATCTTCCCTTCTAACAGAACCCACATCATCACGCTCACCTGTCTATCCCTTCTCCACAGGACCACAAGCCTCCTGGAGGCCCCGCCCCCAGCACTAGTGGGTGGATCTCTGATCAGTGATTGACGGAAGGGTGGGTAGCCCGCGCAGACCTGGCCACTGAGATCTGTAAGGGGTGCCTATATAGGCGGTCGGGCTTCTAAGAAGGGCTTCTTTCCTCTTAGAGAAAGGCACTAAGAGACAGTCCTATTTCTCCTCTGATCGCTGTGGCAACAGGATGTAAGGTCTGAATGGTTATAAGCATCTTGCAACCAGCCTGGGGACGGAGTCCTGAAGCAAAAGAGGGCAGAGGAGAGAATCACAGGGCAATGGAATCATGCTCGAGCCTGTCCCACTTAGGAATTTATTATGTTAGACAACAGGTGATCTAATTGTTCAAGGCCAAGATGTCCAGGGTCTTTCTTCCCTTACTGTAGCCAAAAGCATCCTAATTGACCTTCCCCTACTAGATTGATTCCGCTGGAGAGCAAGGGCCATTTATGACACCTAGGAAATGATCAGTGAATATTTTTTGAGTGAATAAATGCATGAATGTTTCTCAGAAAAAGACACGACAGTAAATATTATATATACTCAAACCAGAGCCTATCCCCTGGAATGCGCATGCTGAGGACAAACAATTGTAGTTGAGATTCATTCTTTATTTACTTGCAGGCAGAGCCATGGCTGGACGTGGGGCTGTGGTGGAGGAGACAGTGTCTACCTCTAAAAGCCACAGGGAAGAAATGACACAGGGACATTTCTCTCACATTTTCCTGTTTCTTAGAAGAGTTGTCTTAGTTGTAAGTGTTGTCCCAAATCTAACTGATTTTGCTTCACCTCAGTCACTGACTTTTCACAAAAGTTTGTCCCATATGCCACAAGAGATCTGTTGACCTGGGTCAAGTTTGATATATTACTGAAGGGTAACATCACAAACTAAACTCCCTGTGCATTTTATTAGCATAAAAAGACAGTAACCCAAATGGTCCAATCACTAGGGATTAACTAAATTAAGGGACAAGCATTGAACATAAACTATTTGGCCGTTAAAAATGACGATGGACACCTCTAATTATTGACATGAAAGCTGCCATGGTTTCTTATTCAGTGGAAAGTAAGTTGTCAAGTATTATATATGGTATAATTCAATTTTTCTAAAAGAGGTTTACTGACCTATCTATCTATGCATAAGCATAGAATCTGGAAGAAGAAACTTGGCTAAACAGTGGTTCTATTTGGGTCATAAAGTCAGAGATGATCTCAAATTTCTCTATAATTCTATTTTCTGATGGGGGGTAGATTAGATGTAATCCCATCTCTGCCATCTACAAGCCACATACAAAGCCCCAATATCTTCCTTCATACAAGAGAGGAAGTAAGAGAACCTGTCTCTTAAATTGTTATGAAGAATGAATATATGTGAAGCATTTATATCTAGCATATCAGCCACTGTGATTATTAAATTATGAAAAGTTTATTGCCTTTATTGTAACATGAATATTGCATTTGTGGTTAAGTGTAACAGAAATCTACAAGTGGTACTTAGTGGAGCTGTGGTTGAGTGTACAGGGCATAAAGGAATTACTGATAAGTGAATGTCACCTCTCCTGCCAGAGGCTATCACTGGGGTATGTGTGATGCAGCATTGAAAAGCCTGACTTTGGAGTGAATACACATGTGCCTCATGAACTAAAGCAAGTTTCTCCACTTTAAATTGGGAATTATATCATCTTCTTTACAGGTTTTTGTATTACAATAAGATAATGTACTTACACGTGGAATACAGTTCCTGGCCATAGTTAAGACCCCAACAAATATTATTATTACAAATTCATCATAAAATTATATTTTAAATGTAAAAATATTACCTTGACGTTCCACTAATTATAATTCTTACCTAGCAAATTTATTGCTTTTTAAAAAAGAGTTGTAGAAATTTAACCAAAAACTGGAACAGTTCACTAAAATGGTTTCCTGGGTTAAAAGAAAAAAAAAAAAATCTGCCACATTTAACTTTTCTGGAATATTAATATTTTGAAAGGAGATAATCAACTCCTTTCTAAAAAGTGGATGGGGGAGGGAAGGGGCTCTTTATGAGAGGAGGGTACATAGTAAGTTCAAATTTAGTTGGATGCCAAATTCATCTTTATTCTATAGGATTTAATCTACATGAAAATGGCACTCTACTGAAAAAAGGAAGTATAATCTTTATAGATTAATAAACAATAAAAAAAACCCACTAGCTAAAAACCCACTAGCTTATTAACCCACTAGGTTAATAAGACACAGTTAAAATTAATTTTTGTCTTGGGGAAAATAATTTGGATTTTAATCTTAGAGCTAAGTTGACCACAAAAGCAAAGAGTAATTCAAATATATTCACACCGTTATCATGCAGTGCACAAAGCAAACACTCCATGCATCCTATGAAGGCTTCAGGGGCATGTATGTAAATAGAAATTGCCTGAGATCTGGGGTAGATCCACTAAGGAGAAAGAAATACGACACCATAAAGTCAACATTTTCATAGGTTTTCTAACAGTATTTGATATTTGTTGAACTATCCTTCAAGGAACATTGAAGGTAATTTCTTCATCTATTTCCTGGCTCTCTGCTCCCCAGAAAAAGTTTTGCCATTCATACTGGCTCAAATGCAAATATAACTGTTTCCTTCTATGTTTACTTAAAAATTAGATGCAGTAACAGAATTGAATGTGTTCGAGAAGACTCAACTCAGGAAGACAAACCCAGTTAAAAGAATCCTTATTTGCAAATGGAGAAGACACAGGAAATTTAAGTCTCACAAAGAAGTCCTCTCTGTAACATTCAGATACTCATAACCACAACCCCAAAACCAATAACAGGATTTAAAAAAAATATTATCTGGAGAACTCAGCTACACACCCACTGGGGGAAAAAAAAACAGCTGTTTATTTTTAGCTCTTTCTCAGCTCACCAAGAGAGCAATAACTGAACTTCTAAGATAAAATATGAGGGGAAGTGGTTTGGAGGGAAAAAATTTCTATATTAAGTACTTTAACAAAAATTGGTTTCCCTATCAAACCACCTTTTATGAATTCAGTTCAACATTTATTGAGCATCTGTACTCTGTGCAGCTTTGTGAATTAGAAAAAGATAAGCCTCAACTCTGCAGAAGTACTCACAATATTGTGAGACACACACACAATCATCTAATAGCTTAGATAAGACATGGAGAAAACAATTTTCAGATTTTCTTGAAGGTAGATTGTACAGAAATTTTAGCAGAAATATTTCTTGAGACAGTTTTGCTCTATCATATTTAGTATAGACAATTTTATTAAAAAACATAAACTAGGGCTTCCCTGGTGGTGCAGTGGTTGAGGGTCCGCCTGCCGATGCAGGGGACACGGGTTCGTGCCTCGGTCCAGGAAGATCCCACATGCCGCGAAGCGGCTGGGCCCATGAGCCATGGCCGCTGAGTCTGCGCGTCTGGAGCCTGTGCTCCGCAACGCGAGAGGCCACAACAGCGAGAGGCCCGCGTACCGCAAAAAAAAACACCAAAAACATAAACTAGCACTTAGCGAGCTAAGGGGACAGGAGTAGGCAAGTGAGCTCTATCTTTATAGCACCAAGAAAGTTCTTTTCTAGGACAGTTCAAACTGCAAAAGTTGAAGCAGACTGACAGTAGTCAGATTTGCATGAATTAAGCTCCAAAAATTCTGACAGATTGAATCAATACCATATATAGGATTTTCCTGTCTGGTTCTGAGCTTGACCAATGAGGATAAACAGCTGGAAATAAACAACATTATGTGTTGGTCCTAAAATTTTTGTCTAATTATCAATAAATGCTATGTATGGCTGTTTATAGAAAGAATCAATGATATAATGGTACATTTTAACAGAATGTACCCATACAAGACAACTTGTCCATAAAACTCTGGCAATAATACTTTTGTGCTTTTATGCTAGCCTGACATCATGATACAGTGCTATCATGTTAACAGTAACTATAATAGGTCAAGTGTATCCTGAAAGTGAAAAATAAGTTCAAACAGTTACATGTCTACAATTTTTGGGGGGCTACAAAAAGGGAAAAATATCCTCTATTATCAGTTCCCTGCCAAAAAGCAATGGTAAATATTTTGCTGACATTAAAAATCTAATGTTTAAGAGTTTGAAGATGATTTTGAGTTAGTCCTAATTTCGGGGGGATCTGGTGGATGGAGGGGAACACTGAGTAATGAAGCCACAGGCCCTTT
Source organism: Lipotes vexillifer (assembly GCF_000442215.2). Classification (NCBI taxonomy): domain Eukaryota; kingdom Metazoa; phylum Chordata; class Mammalia; order Artiodactyla; family Lipotidae; genus Lipotes; species Lipotes vexillifer. The sequence goes on from NW_006770904.1 coordinate 538,786, forward strand.
TGATGACAAGAATATACACCAATGCTGTATTTATACGACTGCGCAGAAATTTTAGCTCATTTGGTTAATCAGCTGCTGTTCTCCACAGGTTTTTCTCCTTATAAATGTAGTTGCCAGTTAAGAATAGAGGCCAGGATGTTGCTAAACATCCTACAATGCACAGGACAACCTCCCATAATAAAGAATTATGTGGCCCAAAATATCAATAGTGCCAAGGGTGAGAAATCCTGTTCCCTATAACTTACAACACATGACTCAGAAGAAGCCAGGCCCCGATCAACAAGCTCTGCTTTCACCTCTTGCATATATTACTGCTGGATCATTGGCTCAGCACATACGTGACTGTTCATAGTGGGTGCTCCCAACATGTAACACAGTCTGTGCTTCACGACCAACAGACAGCTGTTTTGCTTGTGTGATTTGTCTTGTTTTTGCTATAATATAAACAAATCATTTTGAAAAGCAAATATCTCAACTCATTTTAAAGTTCCTAGTTTATGAGCACTGGATTCCACTTTAGGAAATCACTGATTAACAGAGCCAAGCAATTAATTGATTCCAAATGTAAAACTAAGTCATTTATGCACAATGAATGCTAAAATCTTCCCCATCAGAATTCCTGTTTAATTGAAATTCCAGATTTCTAATTAGTGAATTTCTTTACAATCTTCATTTTAAAAACTTACATTTTCAACTTCTTTTCTTCCTCTTCCTATTAGCCATGACATATCGAGTGCCATGTCCCAGGCACTGCGTGCATTACTACACGTGAATTTTATATTTACAACAATCCTCACAGGTAGGAACTACAGATACCATTTTTCTTATTATTCTTTAAACTCAAAAATCTGCAGATAGAAAAAGAGACTGCAAATAAAACATCTGGCCATAGCGCTCACAAGCATGAGTTCAATATGAATTCATTTACTACAATGCAAAGCAAGAAGGGAAAAAAGCCAGGAGGATATAAAGAATACTTATGATAATTACAGTAATGGCCACAACCTACTGAGCGCTTACTGTATTCTAGGGTCAGTGCCAAGTGCTTTATTTATATGATCTCATTTGATCCCAGCCCCAAGTGTGGATGCTGTTAAGTCACCATTTTACAGGGGCTTCCCTGGTGGCGCAGTGGTTAAGAATCCGCCTGCCAATGCAGGCGACATGGGTTCGAGCCCTCGTCCGGGAAAATCCCACATGCTGCAGAGCAACTAAGCTCGTGCGCCACAACTACTGAGCCTGTGCTCTAGAGCCCATGAGCCACGACTACTGAGCCCGCACGCCTAGAGCCCGTGCTCTGCAATAAGAGAAGCCACCACAATGAGAAGGCTGCGCACCGCAAACAAGAGTAGCCTCCACTCGCCGCAACTGGAGAAAGCCTGCACGCAGCAACGAAGACCCAACGCAGCCAAAATAAATAAATAATTTTTTTTTTTTTTAAAAAAGAGTCACCATTTTACAGATGCAGAAACTGAGGCGTATTCTGAATTAAAACCACTCAGTTAGCAAGTGGCACAGCTGGGATCTGCACCCTCTCTCACACTTGAGAGTCTACACCAGGGGTTGGCAAATTATAACCCTTGGTTTAAATTCAGCTTGCTGCCTGTCTTTGTAAATAAAATGTTATTGGAACATAGTCACACTCATTTGTTTACCTATTGCTTCTGGCTGCTTTCGTGCAACAACAGCAGAGAAGAGTAGTTGTGGCCTTTTACCAAAGGTTTGCTGACCCCTCGGATATGTTACGGTGAAAGCCTAAAATGTTTACTGCCTGGCCCTTTACAGAAAACGTTTGCTGACACTGTCTAAACTCTTCAGTAGTAAGTAACATCACTCGACGTTTGTGCTCATACTATTAGGCATTGAAGCCCTTTGCTTTCTACTTCCTAGGTAAGAAGCTTCCTTTCCTCTCAATGTGACCTCCTGTGTCATCTATTTTTGTAGCCATCCTGAGGGCTAATACTATTCTTTTCTTCAGGAAAGAGTTTACTTGAATCATGGTAACGTTATACCAAGTGCAGTGTATGAAATCTGATTTCCTTGGTCTGAAATCGTTAAAAAGCAAAATCAAAACACAAAATTATTGATCTTCTACTGGGAACACATTATGAGCCAGGAATACAAAAATGAATAAAACACCATCTTGCCTTCAAGGAGCTCACAGGTGAGTACAAGAAACAGGTGCACAGAAAGCAGAATGGCTTTCCATGAACTATGCTCAGAGGCCTGGGATTCCAGGGAAGGGGCATCTCTTCCTGGGCCAACGAAGGTCTCAAAATGAAGACTTTTGAAAAGGAAGACATTTCTTTTTAAGAAAAAGGTCTCCATTATAATAAATAACAGAATTCGGTCTGACTTGTTTAATAAGTAGAACTATTATTCAGACATGGAACGACAGAGCTAAAAGGGATTTACAAGCTCAGCCCCTTCATTTCTGTAGTTGGGAAAACCAAGAAGTACATAAGTGTACCCAGTGATGATATAACATTGCCAAAATGCCTAGCAGCTGGGCATTAATAACGCGCTCCAGAAGCTGCAAAGCTGAGAACTTAAAGGGCATGACTCTGGAGCCAGATTTGGGGCGAGCTATTAAACCCTTCTGAGCCTTGGTTTCCTCATCTGCCAAATGGAGACTGCATTCAGAGGTCATCGTGAGGAATACGTGCGTTCATATAAGCAAAGTACAAAGAGCAGGGCCTAACTCATAGAAAGTATAACAAGTGTACACTACTATGAAAAGTAAAAATGAGGCATAGAAATGAACTCAAACCAAAATCTTTAAGAGAGCCCATATTCTACCCTGTTCCTGAGATCCCAGCCTGCCTTTCTATTGCGTGCCCTTCCCACTGGGGAGAAGGGGATGGGAGAGGACCACCGTTCTTCTAGGCTTTTGTCTTAGACGCTATGGAGTAACCTTCCCTTCTTCATCTCTTCAGCCTTTAGTTCCTATTGTCAAGAAACATCTCTGACACCCCTTTCTGCTCCAATCCTATTGCCACTACCCTTGGTTAAGCACCGATCATCACAGCTGTACTGCTTGCTCCTTCTCGGCACCACCCTGCCTCAGCCCACCTGCAACCAATTTCCTTGTGCCTGCTGCAGAGCTGATGCCACGAGCTGAGCCAAAATACTCCTTGCACGTTTATCACTCCTCTGCTGAAGAACCTACCATCACTTCGTGTAGCACATCGCTTTAAGTCCAGGCACTTCTGCCTATAAGTTAATATCTTTTAACTTTACCTTGTATTAAAAAGAGACCTGATTTCAAATCCTAACTCCAGCACTTATTACCGGTGAGACCAGCGTGTTGCTTAATCCCTCGGAGGCTCAGTTTTCTTTTCTGCCAAGCTGAAATAAATAGTACCTATCTCATGGGGCTCTTGGGAAGATTAAGCCCATATTTCCCATCACTGGCACAGGGCTTGGCATTGGGCAAGTGACTAAGACATTACTGTTGTTATTATCCAACAATGATACACTTATGCTTCCTTCCCCTCCTGGCTCCTGTTCTTGTGAACCCTTCCACTTAGGATCTCTTCCTTCCTGACTTCTGCCAGTCCACATCAGCCCCTTCACACAAACCCCCCTCCTGGGATTTAGTCCACAGTGATCTCTTGCTTTGGTGAACCCACTCATGCTTGGCACTGCCCACTCTGGCCGGTAATCAGTGATTCTTAACCCAGGAGCAACTTTGCCCCCAGGGGACATTTGACACTGTCTGGAGACATTTTTGGTTGTCACAAGTGGGAGGTGGGTGTATGAAGCATGTTTTAAAATATTTTCTGTACTTGATGAGGCTCTGACATCCTGGAGCCTGGAGAGGCTGCCCCTCCCAGAACTAGCTAATTCCTAGAGATAGTAAACAACTTTCCTGCCAGGGTACCTTTCCTATGCAAACCAAGCAATCCAAAGCTTATCCCCCCAACCATCTCCTGGATCTAACTCTCACACAGCAAGTGAGTATTTCCTCTGCCCTCAATCACCCCAGGGCCAGGTACTGAACAACCAGAGACCACCTTTACAACCCCGAGCCAGTCAAAATTATTCAAACTAACCAATCCGAAACTTGCTCAAACTTGCCTACCTTGATTCACCCATTCCTTCTCTGCAAAAAACACAATAAAACTCTGGGCTATGTTCTCTCCTGAGTCCTTCTGCCTCCTGACCAACCCTGGTACTTCCCCAGGGGCTGCTGCATGGATGGTGTGCCCCTTCCCCTTAGGAGTTGTAATAAACTCTTCTTTCAAAGGTAGCTATCTCCCTGTCTGTCCCCTTACCATACCTGATTAGAACAAATCCCAGGTACATTTTAAGATAGTAGGTGCTACTGGCACTTAGTGGATACAGGCCAGGGATGCTGCTAAATATTCTACAATGCACAGAATACCACTCCCCACCCCAAACAAAGAATTATCTAGTCCAAAATGTCAATAGTCATGAGACTAAGAAACACTGACCTAAAATATTACACACTGAGATCACAGGTCTCTAGAAACCCCAGACCTGCCATATGGTTCTATCACATAGCCTAACTAGGGAAATAGAGAAAGTACCTAATTCCTGGATTGACTGAAACAAAGGTATAATAATTTGCATTCATAACTCTTTTAACCAAAAATCACTAAACATGTTCAGCAAAAGTGAAAGTATTTCTTCCCAATTACTATGAAGTTTCATGCCAATAGCTTCTGGTCAGAAAGAAGAATTCATGAACAAACCTCATTGTTCTGTGTGATTCTGTATCTTTCACAAGTGGGAAAG
>NW_006770904.1:543556-586293 GCF_000442215.2 Lipotes vexillifer
AAAGAGTCAATCAATGTAGTATTTTCTATGGGAGGATTCTGAAGCCACACACTAATTTTTTTCTAGGGTGTTCATCACCTGTGATGCTCCCCACTCCTCGAAAAAACACCACTGTGTATGATAAAATAAATTTGGGTAAAAGGTATACACACTCTGTTCCTGACATTTCACTAGGCACATGGGCACACCAAGGGCTCAGAAATTAAAACAATCTACTTAACTTTGTTTATTAGCTCAGTTTTCCAAGTTAGTTTGATCTTGACATTTTTCACATACCATCTATTACCATCCCATGGAGCACGTGTTCTATGGAACACATTTTGGAAAACATCTCATTAAAGTTGACAACAATTCCCAATACTGAACTTCAGAACTTGAGTTTTAAAATTTCTCACTCTGTAGTCAGAGCTGCTTTGGGAAGCTCAATAGCAGAGAAGCGTGACACAGCCTCCTTTACCGTAAGAGGTCTTTGGCAGGAAGATCAGTGCTTCCCCGGGTCTCTGTTGGAATGGCACAGACCCTGGAATTCGGGCAGAGGCCATATTTCCAAATGGCATATGGGAACTTGTCTTTTTTGCCTTGCTACCTTGGACTGGTTCTAAAAGTACAGACCTCAATATACGTAGATGCCAGGCAGAAAATTATTATTTTCCCATAAGCAATATGGCTAATTTAAACTTTTGTGTGTCGGGGGAACCCATCAAAATAGGACCCTGCATGTCCATAAGGAAGCAAAAGGAGTAAATTAAAAGCAAAGGTGAAGGTACAAAGTACCTCGATTTTCCCACCCACTTCCTAACTAGTCCATAATCCACTCTAACATCTTTTACGCCTAAGTCACGGACGTATTTGTACATTTAAAAAAATGCTGTGATATCTATGGATTTAGTCAGACGGCAGAGGACTGAATTCTGAAGAGGATCTGTATTCCTTAGGGGCCTCAGCCCACCCCCTCTGGCTTGACTGGGCAGCCTTTGTCTTTTGGGCAGGGGGACCGGCCATGGGCAGTGGTACTTGGGTTTCTGGAATAGCCTTCAGGAGACTGCTCTTCAGAGCTCACAGCTCTGTGACCTGCAAGTCTGAAAAGGGCTCGGCTGGGTATGGGGGGAGGCCACACGCAGCCAGAAGCAGATGGCAGAGTCATCTGTTCATCTAGCTCAGGGGATCCCTCTGCTCTTTGACCTTGAGAGAAAGTGACTATTGTTTTCCCAGTCCCACAAGCCAGGAAGACTTTTCGGTCCTCCAGCCTTCCACCAACCATCACCACGAACAGAGAGGAGAATACAAGGAGAAAAGAGAAACCCAGTTCCTTCATCCCTTTAGAATGTGGAAGCTAGCACCACGGATTTAAAAGCACAAAACCCCCTGTGTTTTCTATTTTTGAAAACTTTCCAGAAGCCTCCTGAATATTCTCAACACCCTCTGGAAAAACAAGCACGGTCCTCCTCCCCTTCACCCCTTTTCGCAAGAAGGAAAACAAAGGCCAAGACTGAAATTTGTCTGAGGCCAGTTTGTACCAAGGTTACTGGCACCAAGACTTAGGAACCGGATTCCCAGAGGATGCTTTGTTTTCCTAACCCTCCCCTGGAGGCTGCTAATTCCTTCTCTCTGGTAAACACTGCCAGGAATTGCACTCTTAGGATTTTGCAATAAAAATAAGCCATTTTGGGGCTCCCCTGGTGGCGCAGTGGTTGAGAGTCCACCTGCGGATGCAGGGGACGTGGGTTCGTGCCCCGGTCCGCGAAGATCCCACATGCTGCGGAGCAACTAAGCCCGTGCGCCATGGCTGCTGAGCCTGCGCTCCGCAATGGGAGAGGCCACAACAGAGAGAGGCCCGCGTACCGCCAAAAGAAACCAAAAACAAACAAAAAATAAGCCATGTTTGCTTTCTAAAAGCATGGTGGAAATCCTCCCAGTTAAATCTTACTGTAATTTAGGCTATGATATTTTCAAAGTAAATTTGTGTTATTTCATTCATGGCGAATTATGTACTTTGAGCTAGTAACACACACTGACCCATCTACTTATGGTTTAAATGCTAAGTGTCATTCCTGTTTGGTCCTCAACACTTGCTTATAAATCCAATGGTGAATTTCAACAATGTTCCATCGACAATGTTAAGGAGGAAGCAGAAAGGACTGTACACCTGATCCAATTTTATTTTGAGCAGTTGCCTTTTTTAAAGAGGTGATTATTAATGTTGGCACGAGATTAAACATTCCTCGTGAAATAATTTGAAGCTAAAGATGTTATATTACTACCCGTTTATGTGATGTAATGCAAATCTGCAGCCAATATATACACTTTCCCCCAAATTAGCTCTATTCTAGGGTGTACCCTATATATACACATGAAAAACCTACACCTTATTTGGTTATACCTGATTTATGTCACAAGCTGCTCTATTAGATGTTCATCATCTTCACAGGATAAAAATTGGGGATATAATGTCCCCAGTTATGAGCTGATGTTTACATTGTAGAAATGCAATTAATCATTCTACATTGTATCTCATCTAAATGGAGTACAGCAAAGAACAACTTTAAAACTGTGGTTCTGGAAAGCTCTAGGACTCTATGGCACTCTGTGAGGGCAGGCCCTCCCCCGGCCTAAAACAGCAATCCCCCTTTTATCTGGTTTATATATGGGGGTCTTCTAAGATACTCATAAGTTTCCTCTTCCAAAGAGTAACTTGTCTTTGGTTATGTCTCTCGTCTTTACTTTTATTTCTTGAACATAGATGCTCCTTTTTCTATGCATTCCCTCTTCTGCCTTCTAGAAAAACTTGAAAAATTAACCTAGGCACACAGCCCAACGACTACTACACTCACCAGTACTCCAAGCAACTTCTATTGTCTTACCACGAGAAATCTGCATTTACGCTCCTGATGCCACCTCGAAGACTGGGGCAAGGATGGGAGGGGTCCAGCAGCGCATCATTTCTACTTCCACTGCAAAGGGCTCTTTCAGCTGCATATATTAAAATCTGTTCCTTTGTCTTCAGTTTTACTTTGGGTGGTGGTGTTCTGACCACAGCCTGCTTAATAGTGCATGAAAAATTCATACCATGGCTAGTTGGAAACTGCAGCATACTATTCATTCTGGCTATGAAAACATTAGGCTTTGGGCAAGCAGAAAGGTTCACTGCGTGTTCATTTGGGGGATGATAAGCTCCTGTCGGTGGCTTGTTTGGCTTTTTTAGTGAGCTGGGGAAGGGACCCATCAATCAGGGAGTTACTGAGATTTGGAGGGATTCTTTTTTTTTTTTTAATTTTATTTTTAATTTTATTTATTTTGGGCTGCAGTGGGTCTTCGTTACTGCTCACAGGCTTCCTCTAGTTGTGGCGAGCAGGGGCTTCTCGTTGCGGTGACTGTGGCACATGGGCTTAGTTGCTCTGCGGCATGTGGGATCCTCGTGGACCAGGGCTCGAACCCGTGTCCCCTGCACTGGCAGGCAGATTCCTTTTTATTTTATTTTATTTTTTTTTTGCGGTACACGGGCCTCTCACTGTTGTGACCTCTCCCGTTGAGAAGCACAGGCTCCGGACGCGCAGGCTCAGCAGCCATGGCTCACGGGCCCAGCCACTCCGCGGCATGTGGGATCCTCCCGGACCGGGGCACGAACCCGCGTCCCCTGCATCGGCAGGCGGACCCTCAACCACTGCGCCACCAGGGAAGCCCTGGCAGGCAGATTCTTAACCACTGCGCCACCAGGGAAGTCCCTGGAAGGGGCGTTTCTTGAATATGTAGCAAATCCATCATGGTGCCCGTAGCCAAGGTCTGTTTCTGGATACACTTCCACCACGTGGAGTAGCCCAGTTCATCAGACAAGTACGTTTCCAAACATATAAACATTATCTACAATATCTGCTGCACCTGTTAGACAAACATTTGCCCACAAACAGACTCTAAGTCTCTCAAGAAATAGGCAGTTCTGGTATGTGCCCAGTCTGTCAGTGATGGATGGTCGCTAACTGTGTGGCAGATTGCATTCCTCACTTTGTGCCAGGAAATCGTGGTGCCAACTCTTCCTGAGAACACCTTCAGAATCTGGAGGCCTCACTACAATGCAGCTCCCAATAATTCCAACCAGCCAGGCACGGAGTCTGGTAGGCTGTTATTCCTTTTCTAAAGTTGATTTCCTATTATTGGAAGAATTAAATCAGGCTTTGCTTTTCCTTTTTCTTGCTTGCTTCTCTGTCTTTCCACTCATAACCTTGGAGCAGTACTACTGTTTAAGATGGTTGCCTCAAAAGCAGCTAACGCTTCACTGAAGACTGCTACTCAACTTAAAATAACTCAAGAACTGAGGTAAGGGGGCAAGGGAAGCAGAAGGTGACAGTCTTAAAAATGAAAATTAAAGAACAGGAACTTTGTTCCCCTCCCAAGAGTCACTGCTGGGGTTACAGCTTGTTTAGAGGCTAATTATTTGATTTTATAATTACTTTTGTGGGTTGCAAAATAATTACTATGGAGGCAAATCTCCATCTGCCAAAATAGCAGAGGCGATTGTTCTAAAGTTCACACCGAAACAAAAGCAGAGTCAGGATGGTTAGCTCTTAGGTGGGGATTAGAAATCCATCCCCTTTGTCACATGTGCCAGCCTGAAACCCACATAAAGGTCAGAGTAGGAGTGGAGAAAGGAAAGATACTCCACAAACCCAATTCGGAGGAGTTGTTTCTTATTAGCTTCATTTGCATTTTAAATCTGTCCCTCTGCGTATACCAGGACATCATTTAGCCTTTGAAAAGGACTAAAACTGCAGTTCTGGTGAATGACACTGAGATGTGATTGAGCCCCTTTCAATCCTAAGATTAGATGTGGTGTTAAAATGGTCAGTATCGGTATCTCCTAATTATAGGAACTGTGATGTATCAGGGGTCAGCAAAATTTTTCTGATAAAAGCCAGAAACTAAATATTTGAGGGTGTGCAGGTCTCTGCTGCAGCCCCTCAACTCCAGCTGTGGTGCAAAAGCCACCATAGACTGTACGCAAACGATTACGCATGGCTGTGCTCCAACAAAATTTTATTTATGGACACTGACATCTGAATTTCATATGAGTGTCTTGTGTCATGAAATCGTCTTCTCTCGATTTCTGTCAGCCGTTTGTAATTGTAAAAAAAAAAAAAAAAACATTCTCCACTACAAAAACAGAGGGAGGGCTCAGGGACCACTACTTACCAAACCCTGATCTAGATGGGTTTTAGGCATCGCAACATCTTCAGGGAAGAGAAATAATTATCTCACAGGTGGAAGAAACTCAGGACAGAGGTGACTTGAGAGCAGATAGAGGGTATCAGCGGCCCCTGAGGTTTCCCAATTCTAACCCAACGCACTCTCCACCATATAATTTCCTCTTGCGCTTTTTAATGAACTGACAGTTTTCTTTTGGTGTTCCTTTTCACCTGAATTTTCCTGAAAGAATCACTTTCGTATTTAATTAATCACTTTAAGATATTAAACCTCATTGGCCAAAACAAGTAGTCTCTTCTTAGAGGTTCACATCTCAGAAGCAGCCAGCCATGGCTGCAGAGATGGAAGCAGAGGGATGGCCCAGGTACGGTAGCAACAGCAGGTGACAGGAGGAAGCCATGACCACTGATCCTGTTCCCTCCTCCCTAAAACGGTCACAATAGTATTTCTAACCTTAAAAGGAAATTTGATGATTACAAGGAAATAATATGTGCAAATTATAAAGTATAACATAAATAGAGTTATGTGTCTACGTTTTCTAAACTTATCGGTTTTCTTTAACAGACTGAATCAACTCTCTTCTTGACCATCAACTCTGAACCTTCTCACTCTCTCTCTTAATAATCCTCCAGGGCGACAAAAATCCAAAACACAGATAATGAAAATCATCGGAAATGGGACTTCACCTTCATTGCTGTTGGGAACATACAATGGTGCAGCCACTTTGAAAAAGAATCTGGCAGTTCCTCAAATGGCTAATCATGGTGTTACCAGATGATCCAGCAATTCTACTCCTAGGTATATACCCAAAAGAAATGAAAACATGCATCTACACTAAAACTTGTACATAAATGCTCAAAGAAGAATTATTCATAATAGCCAAAAAATGGAAACAACACAAATCACCATCAACTGATTAGTGGATAAGCAGAATGTGTCATAGTATAGCCAAGAGTATACGAGGAGGAAAGGACACTCTTCATAAATGGAAAACTGAACAGCTACATGCAAAAGAAATTAAACTGGACCCCTATTTTACAACCTACACAAAAATCAAATCATCATGCCCCCTCCTTTCAGCCACGTCTTCAAACTCTATAAACACCTATTCACGTCCGAAAAGTTCTTACCATTTGGATTAACTAGCAAACTACAGAGATGACTATTTGGGGCTAGCAAACAAGTTTTGATCCTTCCCCTCTCAATACAGTTGTATGTGTATATTTTATCTACTGATCTTTTTACATTTCCTTTAGACATATGGGTATATTTTAAGCTATAGATTTTACAAATATTTTAAACATTTCTTCTCCTAAACTGAGTGAATATTTATAGATGTCTATAAGTCAGAAAGATATTAGAGCAGAAGGGGAAATTATTTGCAAAATTACATATGAGCTCAAAGTTATGCTGAAAATAAGGCAAACTGACTTTGAATTGCTGGTGCTTGAAAGTGTTACTGGGCCTTTTTATGAGTCTGTAACAGAATAGCAGAATCTTGGTCTTTTGACACTTAGCGCTTAAGGTCTTGAAATGACCTTTCTTGGCTATGAGTGTTGGACCCAGGCCCTTTCTCATCTGGTCCCTGCTTAAGCTCTGCCAGAAACACCATCTCAAAAACCTACTCAAATTTGCTCCAATATAATACAGGAGTGGGGGGGATGTGGCTGATGAATCTATAGAGATCATTATCTCTCCTGTATACTTTTGTATATGTTTTTCATAATTTTTTATAAGTTTTGTTGGGGTTTTTTTAAGGTAATTTAATCATGCTACCTCTGCTTAAAAATCCCTGTGCTACCTTTGGTGTTGCTGACCTAAAACAAATGGACTGCCAGTCACTTCTCCAGTAAAAAGATGGATTTATTCAGGATCAGCAGAGAAATGCAACTGGGAGTCTAGAACCTGTGAAGGTCCCCAAACAGCAAGGAAAGGAGGATGCTTTTATAGAAGGGAAAAGCAAGTTGGGAGGGCTTAGTAAACAGAGTCCCTGGCTTTTCATCGGCTGAATCCTTGCCAGGCAAGAAGAGGAGACTTTCTTTTTCCTGTTGGGCTCTGCTATCCTCCCAGGGCATGAAAGCTCCCCTGTCCGGTCTCCCAACTCTACTTAATTGAGACTTCTGTTTATTAATATTTTTACAGTGCTCACTGAATGAAATATGAACTCCTTCATAAACTGTACCAGGATTTTCCTGATTTCCCTCTTGCCCAAGTCGGGCCTGACACTTTCTACTTTCTGCCTCCAAAACACCTGCCTCGGGCTTCCCTGGTGGTGCAGTGGTTAAGAATCCACCTGCCAGAGCAGGGGACACAGGTTCAAGCCCTGGTCCGGGAAGGTCCCACATGCCGTGGAGCAACTAAGCCCATGAGCCACAACTACTGGGCCTGCGCTCTAGAGCCCGTGAGCCAAAACTACTGAGCCCATGTGCCACAACTACTGAAGCCCACACGCCTAGAGCCCATGCTTTGCTACAAGAGAAGCCACCGCAATGAGAAGCCTACGCACCACAACGAAGAGTAGCCCCCGCTCACGGCAACTAGAGAAAGCCCGTGCGCAGCAATGAGACCCAATGCAGCCATAAATAAATCAATAAATTTATTTAAAAAACGCACACACACACCTCTCTCAAACACTTTTTTTTTTCCTTTTGTGGTACGCAGGCCTCTCACTGTTGTGGCCTCTCCCGTTGCGGAGCACAGGCTCCAGACGCACAGGCTCGGCGTCCATGGCTCACGGGCCCAGCCACTCCGCGGCATGTGGGATCTTCCCGGACCGGGGCACGAACCCGCGTCCCCTGCATTGGCAGGTGTACTCTCAACCACTGCGCCACCAGGGAAGCCCTCTCAAACACTTTTAAAAGTTCTGTTCATGTATCGGTCTACCTATGTCCCTGTGCTACATTTAAGGTCTTTGAGCACAAAGACCATGCTATCTTACCGATTTTTATATTCCCAATGCTTAACCCGGCACATAAAAATGCTGCAGAAATATATCATCGGGAAAAAAAAATGAAGAATTGCCCCTACATATGTTTCTAGACTCTACCTCAAGTCATTTTTCGCTACATTCCACCAATTCTACCTGCTGACCTTCTCCCCTTTTCTGGGCAAGCTATGCTCTTTTGCAATTTAAATCATTTGCATTTTTTTTTCCTTACCAAAATGCCCTTCCTTATTTATCTGAGAAAATTCCTCCATTAGGCCTTAGTGCAAATATCACCTCCTCTGGGAAGCCCTCCTGCCTTACTCACACAGTTAATGGCTTCCTCCAATAATTTAGCAGTTTACTTTCCTGCTGCTCTAAGGTCGATTCTTCAAAGGCAACAACTGGTTATTGTACCTCTTGGTATCTGAGGGGGCCCTGCACACACAACCTGCTAATTTTATAAGCAAACATAAGAGAATCAATCAACAGGTCAGTTGTGTGAGTACATTCTGCCCTCTGTATCCGCAGGTGCAAAACCCACAGATGCAGAGGGCGGACTGTATTCATTGCACTGGCGATTTTATATAAGGGATGTAAGCATCCCTGGACTTTGGTACCTGCAGAGGCTGCCTGAAACCAATCCCCCACAGATACTGAAGGACAATTGTACATGGATACTTTAGCAGAATTTTAAGAGCCCACCTTCATTAGAATCCCCCCCCCTTTACACCTCTTCCTAACACCCCACTAAGCCCTTCGTCACTCTCTTCACTACTGTCTGAGCACATGCTTTTCTTTTCAGGGTTCCAAACAACCTTTACACCTGCCCAAGTTAGAGCCTTTCCTAAGCTCTCCTGACTTCATGGAAGCCGTTTCCCGCCTCTACCCCTTGCTTCAGGTCACATCCTCCCTAGCTGTCCCTCTCACTCTCAGGGTCCACTGGGCCCATGTCGATAGAATTCTCCAGTCTGTATTGTTCTCCAGTACAACAGTAACAAGAGTTCATCCAGCTGTTCACTTCTCCTCTTCCGGAGAAACAACTGGATCTCACCTTGCCTATTTCCTGGAATACCCGACTGACCAAAAAAGTGCTTAGTCATTGTAAATTTAGACATATACATGAGCCCTTTTATCTAGAATGAACTGGTCATGATTGTTAAAATTCTAAAACCAGCACAACAAAATACTTTTTGACATGCACAATGTTGAAGGGGCTCTTCCCAAATCTCACTTTTACTTGCTTTTATTAGAAATATGTTTTCGCTGTTAAGTACAGCGTTCATCTTGGACCCAATCCAGGGATGTTTAATTACGGAAGAGACCAAAGAGCACAAAATAGCAGGAGGAAAAATACAAGACAAAATTGAACTTGGCAGTAACGATACAGACGACAGTAATCACAGCTAATATTTCTCCAGCACTTTCTCTTGCCAGGCACCATGCTAAGTGCTTCGTGCTAATTATCTCATTTAATCCTCACAACGCCATGCAGTAGATAGTATCATGGTGTCCTAAAGTCACCCAGCTAGCAAGTGGAGGAGCCATTATTTGAAAACAGGCAGTGAGGTTCCAGGAGCCACCTCTGGACCACCACTAGAAACGTCTTCATGAAGGAACAGTTCTGTTAGTAGCCCTGACACCAAATGGTGGCTGAATTTTGGAGGACTGCTCACCTAATCTTTACGCACCTCTGTTTTCTCATCTGCAAAAAGAAGGATTTGACCCACAGACACTCATAAGGCATTCTTTTCTAAAAAGGTGTCTTGTGGAATGAACCCTACAGAGTAACAGAGAAGTATTATGGCAAATTTTGTTCTAAAAGTTCACATTGGAATCCATTAGAATAACGTGCGAAATACTTCTAACTCCAAAAACAAAATTTGGAAATGCCTCTAGTGAGTCAATGGATTACGGAATTTGTCTACGAATATCTGAAGGATAGAAATCATATTTAGTGAAATGAAAACAACCTTGAAATATTGATTAATCACATGTAAAAGGCACTGAGTAGCAGCTACAATCAATATGTCTTGTATCAACACCATACACAAGAATAAACTCAAAATGGATTAAAGACCTAAATGTAAGGCCAGACACTATAAAACTCAGAGGAAAACATAGGCAGAACACTCTATGACATAAATCACAGCAAGATCCTTTTTGACCCACCTCCTAGAGAAATGGAAATATAAAGAAACAAGTGGGACCTAATCAAACTTAAAAGCTTTTGCACAGCAAAGGAAACTATAAACAAGACAAAAAGACAGACCTCAGAATGGGAGAAAATATTTGCAAACGAAGCAACTGACAAAGGATTAATCTCCAAGATTTACGAGCAGCTTATGCAACTCAATATCAAAAAAACAAACAACCCAATCCAAAAATGGGCAGAAGACCTAAACAGACATTTCTCCAAAGAAGACATACAGATTGCCAACAAACACATGAAAGGATACTCAACATCACTAATCGTTAGAGAAATGCAAATCAAAACCACAATGTGGTATCACCTCACACCGTCAGAATGGCCATAATCAAAAACTCTACAAACAATAAATGCTGGAGAGGATGTGGAGAAAAGGGAACCCTCTTGCACTGCTGGTGGGAATGTAAATTAATACAGCCACTATGGGGAACTGTATGGAGTTTCCTTAAAAAACTAAAAGTAGAACTACCATACGACCCAGCAATCCCACTACTGGGCATATACCCAGAGAAAATCATAATTCAAGAAGAAACATGTACCACACTGTTCATTGCAGCACTATTTACAATAGCCTGGACATGAAAGAAACCTAAGTGTCCATCAACAGATGAATGGATAAAGAAGATGTGGCACATATATACAATGGAATATTACTCAGCCCTAAAAAGAAACAAAATTGAGTTATTTGTAGTGAGGTGGATGGACCTAGAGTCTGTCATACAGAGTGAAGTAAGTCAGAAAGAGAAAAACAAATACTGTATGCTAACACATATACATGGAATCTAAAAAAAAAGAAAAAAAAATGGTCATGAAGAACCTAGGGGCAGGACAGGAATAAAGACACAGATGTAGAGAATGGATTTGAGGATGTGGGGAAGGAGAAGCTGGGACGAAGTGAGAGAGCGGCATGACATATATACACCACCAAACGTAAAATAGATAGCTAGTGGGAAGCAGCCGCATAGCACAGGGAGATCAGCTCAGTGCTTTGTGACCACCTAGAGGGGTGGGATAGGGAGGGTGGGAGGGAGACGCAAGAGGGAGGAGATATGGGGATATATGTATAGCTGATTCACTTTGTTATACAGCAGAAACTAACACAACATCGTAAAGCAATTATACTCCAATAAAGATGTTAAAAATATATATATATGTCTTGTTTCTAAATCTATCATTTAATTACTTTTTAAACAGGCCACTATAAGACAGAGGCTTCAAAATATTTCTAAAAACTGTTTTTAAAATGTTTCATTTCTATTAAAAATTACTCGCAATTACATTTTAATGCACAATTAATGACACTGTAATTCCTACAAGAATTCCTCACTACTAATAGACTCAAAAGGAATTCAAATAAGAATAGAAAATATATATGAAATTATATAGAGAAATACCTTGTTTTCTAGAATAGATTTCTCCCTAGAGTTGATTTTTTAACTATTTGTAAATTAAATCATATTCTCCTATTGACTTCCAATATAAGTTAGGTGATACTTTAGCTATGTCTCTCGCAGCTTTTTTTTTTTTTAATTAATTTATTTATTTTTGGCTGCATTGGGTCTTCGATGCTGCGTGCAGGCTTTCTCTAGCTGCAGCGAGCAGGGGCTACTCTTCGTTGCGGTGCGCGGGCTTCTCATTGTGATGGCTTCTCTTGTTGCCGAGCACGGGCTCTAGGCACCCAGGCTTCGGTAGTTGTGGCACGCGGGCTCAGTAGTTGTGGCTCCCGGGCTTTAGAGCGCAGGCTCAGTAGTTGTGGCGCACGGGCTTTGTTGCTCCACGGCATGTGGGATCTTCCCGGACCAGGGCTCAAACCCGTGTCCCCTGCATTGGCAGGTGGATTCTTAACCACTGCGCCACCAGGGAAGCCCTCTTGCAGCTTTATAATGTTCATAACTTCTAATCTATTTAGCTAAAAATTTCTCTCTCTCTATTCCTACCAATGCCAGCCTATCAAGTATGTAAGGCAGATAAAATTAAAGGTACTAGGAAATTGTGTAGTTCCTTCTAGTTCTATAGCTTAATAAACCTGGCTTATCAAGACTGCACATGTATATAACACAGACACACACACAAAACAGTACTTAATTTTCTACGTTCAGTATAGGTGCCATATAAAAAAATAATCAACTTGAGGCACACTGGAAAGCACCTTAGTTTCAAAGACGAACAGAGGAGGATTTCAGTGCTTTTTCTACCCTTCACTTGTTTGCGGCCTTTACACCAAAGTGCTACATAAGCTTGTTTCCTCATCTGAAAATGGCTTCGGTATTGAACCAAAACAGCAAAGGTGAAGCAATCACAAACTGTCTTTGGCCATTAATGGTGAACTGTATTCTACAATATTTTAAAGTAATTTTCTACTTAAAACTAAGGTCAGCAAAGCATCTTTGGTACTAGTTAGTGGACACCTGGAACTTAAAAAAATACTCCTAAGTAAAATGGCAAGTGCCAAAATGTAATTTCAACTTTCATATGTTCACTGAGCCAGGGATACTCTTTCTTTTAAAATTTATTCTATATCAGCCAAATACTTTTAGTTATAGATCGTCTTTAGGCTGAAAGTTATTAAAATATGCTTTAAATGTTTCAATATATTTTATATATGAGGAAATTAAGAACGAGACTCAGTGAGCAATGCCTCTATAAAATTTTCCCTGTATAAAATTTCAAGTGAGGGCTTTCCAGGTGGACCAGTATTGTCCTTGGTTGCTACTAAATGACCTCAGTGGTGCTGAGGAGAAACCTAACATATTTATGGTGCTGGACACAATGCAGGTACACCCCACCGCAAGAAATGTCCTCCTCTATGGAGCCCTACCAAATCTGTGAGCATTACTACAATCTTTACTACACATTTCCTTTAAAAGAGCTGGCTCTCCTGGCATGCAGACAAGATGACTCAAATTGAAAACAGCTTCTGGAGAGCTTAGCTCACAGAACATCCACTCACGACAAACTATCATTCAAGGTCAATCTCTGCAGAAAGTGAAATTCATGTGAACTTCCTTTCCTTTCACGGTGGGCAGTGCTGCTTTGGGCCCTGGCAGTAAAAGTAGAAGGGTTAAGCTCCTGACCTCATTTTATTTCAG
The DNA here is from genome assembly GCF_000442215.2 of Lipotes vexillifer. Lineage (NCBI taxonomy): Eukaryota > Metazoa > Chordata > Mammalia > Artiodactyla > Lipotidae > Lipotes > Lipotes vexillifer. The sequence goes on from NW_006770904.1 coordinate 556,974, forward strand.
TGACTAACGAAGCAGACCCCACACTGGAAGGCAGGATTAGCAAGTGTAGAATTCAGCAAAAATTAGGTGCCACAACATGAGGTCTCCTCTAAACAAGAATCCTTTGAAATTAAATGCTTTAGTCCTATCAGGTAATATGTGAACATCCCATAAGTAGCCCCTTAAGACATTCTGGAGTGTTTGAGGTGGTAGAGATGATGCGTGTTGGAAGCGGAAGCATGGTGTTCATAATTACACACATGAACACACATCCTTGAGGGCAGATACAGACCTTTCCTTACTGTAGCAACGTTCAGAGATCCTAATTTAAATAAACCCCCAAGGCTGTGGAAGCAGCCCATTTGGGAAGCAATTCAGTCATCAGAGTGACTCATTTAATAAATATTTTAGCCTGCATCTCATGCTCTATTACATTAGATGGTAACAGTCTGGCTTTAGATCGCCCCATTAATCCATTTATATTCCCTAGGCGTCAGCAGCTTATAGAGTAACCAAAGGACCAAACACATGTCAGTGTGTGCTTCTCATAAACAGACATCCTCCCCCAAACCTAACCGGAGCTGCCTCAGCGTGTTTTGTGTGCCTTCCTTCCTCCTGCACGATTTTCCCCTCGGATGCCTAGTGCCATCCTGCACAGCCTCTCTGGCAGTTTAATCAAAGAAAAGTATAATTACGCTAGCAGGACTCTAATTCTGAAAAGACATTAGCCAAACCAGTCGCTTCATTACGCTGCACCTCAGAGGCCAGCAGGAACCGGAGAAATTCTAAGTGATAACGCGTTCTTCCAAAGGCAACAAGCGAAGCGGCCTGGTGGATAGGAAAAATCTGCCTGCCTAAGCAGGTGTGAGTGTCAAGGCAGGCGATGAGCTTCACGCTGGCCAGTAGCTAATGCTCTCCCTGCAAAACCTGCTGCCTAAAACTTTTCCGAGACCTTCAGTGGCCCTCCGGAGTCTGCTCTTTGAGCTGCTCCGAACTGCCTGGGAAATGCACCGCCCCACAGGCGCGTCCACGTCTGCGGAGGCTTCTGGCCGGTCCGCGCAACGCCGTCCCTCCTCCGCGGCGCCTTCTGCCCAGAGCCGCCGGCAGCCCGGCTCCCTTTCACCGCCCCGCTCCGGACCGTTCGGAGGGAGCTCCTGGGCTCGCAGGGCACACCTGGAGGAAGCCGCCCCCGCCGCTCCTCCCCCACCTCCCACATTTTGGCCCTTAGGCGTCAGCGCAAGAGGGACCAGCGGCGGCGCTCCCCAGATCCCGGCCATGTTCCGCTCGGAGCGGACATCGTTCAACAACTCCACAAGTCTAGTCTCCAGGGCGCTGTGGCCGAGGCCCAACCACTGCTCCAAAGTGAATCCACCCGAAGGCCACATCTATAACGCAGCCCAGCAAAGCTTATATCCTATCCTAACGCAACGATGGGAGAACAGCTAAGAAGCCCAGAAAGCTAAGAAAACTGGCGGAAGCATCTTCTTAAAGCTAATAATTAATCTTGCCCCTGGTGACGCCCCTAAAGCCCCACCTTCCCCAAGAGAAAAATCCCAGAGTTGCCGCTTTAACTGTTTCAAACCCCTCCTGCAGGGGAGCATTTCCATCAATGGTCTGTGCACGGATACGGTCGGGGTTTGGCTCCGGGCGGCACTCTGCAAAGTGTCGGACGGGTGGGCGTCACGCCTGGGTAGAGGGCGGATGTCCCCCCAGTTCTCCGGGCAGAGACGCCGGCGGCGCCCCCAAGCTGGGGACCGGCACAGCCGCCTCCCGCGCTCGCCGCCGCCCCGACGCGCCCCGGCACTCACCGTCCCGGGCGTCCTCCCCACGACTGCAGTTGCTGCAAATGTGTTTGATCTCCTTGCCTAGTTGACAATGGATCACAAAGGACACGTTGTTGTTGTTGTCGTCGTTGGGGGCGGGCTCCTTCAGGGGCTTCAAACTCAGCAAATAAAAAGCTTTCTTTTTGGGTCTCTGGGAGCTCGCGCCTGGCACCGCGCCCTCCCTGCAGCGCGGCGAGCGGAGCGCAAACCTCCCCGGCTCCGCGGCGCGCGTGGGCTCCGCCATCCGGCCCCCGGGCGTCCCGGGCCGGGCGCTGCTCCGGCCCCGGCGCGCTGCCACTCGTGCCCCGCCGCCTGGCCAGCATGCCCCTGCCACCCCCCGCACCCGCGTCTCTACAGCCGCGCGACCGCGGCGGGGCGGGTCAGGAGAAGGCGCCGAAAGGGGCTTGACCTCGCCGACCTCCCTGCCCGAGCCAATCCGGATCCCGAGGCCTGAGTAGGGTTTCCGGAAGGCACTCAGCGGTCCCACCTGGGATGCTCCACTCCCGCCTCTCCCGTGGCCTCACGCGCGCATCCTCCACCGGCAGCCCCACCCTCCGTACGTCTCAGCGCCAGCGACCTGAGCCGGGTTTGCAGCTACCTTCGCTCTCTTTGAGCTGCAGGACAGAACGCTAGCCTCCCCTCCCCCTTTTCCTCTAGCCTCCCGCTGCCAAATGAAAGCAAGATACACCACACAGAAGGCTGCTACTCTGGGAGCCCTCGGGGTGCAAGCGCCTCTCTGGGACCAGAACAGATTACCATTCTCGGGTGGGTCCAACCACAGCCCTTGACTTTCACTGGAGCCGACAACCTGTTACAACACAATTGATGTTTTCACGTTCAATAGAAATTCCCCGACCTGAGGGGCGGCCTTACACCAGTATCATTAAAACTTAGAGCGAAAAGGGACAGAAAAGGCTGCTTTCGTCAATCCTCAGGAACGACAACTTGCAACTTTGCGATCCCAGCTAATCTGGCTGAAGATTCCCCGATGTCTTAACACAGTGAATAAGGCGTAGCAAGGCAAATGACATCAATTGAAAGCTCTAAAGAAAGAACAGTGTCTTAAGGCAAACCCATGGCTCAATAATAATAACAGCTACAAGTTATCGAGCCTTTGTTTGATCTGCATGTTTCCTGTTTTTTTTTGTTTTTGTTTTTTTTTAATGACGCTATATCTACACAATTAATCCTGACTCCGGTATTGTGACTCCTACATCACTTTTTGGAGAGCTAAGGCTTAGAGAATCCTCGTAGCACAATCACCTTGTATGCTTATTTTAAAAAGAGACTTGGGGCCTCAAGGCCTGAGGTCCTGGCTTAGTAGGTCAGTGCAGGGCCCAGGAACCCGTAGTTTTAACAAGCTCCCCAGGTGATCTTGATGCAAAGCCTAAGTGGGGAAACAGGTGTTTACAGCCAGGTGTGCCTGACACCACGCCTGTTATTCCCTCCACGCCCCATTCCCTGTGAACCCTTGTCCTCCTTTCCAGACATTGAAACAGTGTCAGTTAAAGGATGAGATATCACCACCAATTGTTTCCAGGAACTTCTCCAAAGTGAATTTCATAATACCCTGTGTCTTCCACTACCACGAAAGGCAGGTCATTGCTACTCTCTCCTCCCACTGGGCAAATTCTACACATACAACTCACCTCATAGAGAAGTGAGTCAACCACCCACTGGGGGTATTAAATTACTGTGTTATAATATGCTCTGATCACCACAATTCTCCCACCTGGTCATTTACATTACTTCTCATCTGCAAAGCATTCTGCGCAAATCAGCACATTCCAAGCTTCATTTGCATTCTGTAGTTAGGAACACCAGGTGTCCAGCTGCCATGGCCTGCTCTAGAAGGAGATGTCAGGGAATCCTAGGGTTAGAGTTCTGCTGCCTTTAATTACATCACAACCCAGTCTCTCCCTGTGCCCAGCGGGGCCTTCAGGGACCCCTCCCTTCTCGCCTGGATTACCAGCCAAAGCAGCCACAGATAAATCTCAGTTTCTTCTCATGTCACATTCACATCACTTGGTCCCTGACTGATTATAAGCCTCATCTTAGAGGTGGCCAAGGACGCATTTGCTCTGCTGGGAAAGTGTATGAGGGAATTTATTGCATTGTGTTTTGGGCAAATATTTCTTATTCTCTTTTTCAAATCCTAGATCCCTCTCCCAAATTGTATCACCTCTTAACTACCTTCTGAAAAGAAAAAAATGTATATACATCTTTTTCTTAAATGAGTTTTTTAAAATTGCATGCCTTTCCCACCTCTCTGCCCACAGATAAGAACAACAGACCTGCAGAAACCCTGCAGGGTCTTACTAAAACAACGGAGCCCAAAGCAGTCTTATTCGCTTGCTGAATACTAAACCACACCTGAGAGCTCAGGTGTCTCTGTCTTAACTGGCCAAGTTATGCTGTAGTAGAGAGAACACTGACCTGACCACCAGCTTAGTCTCAAATATTGATGGTGATGCCCTGCAGCTCGGGGGCTCTTTATTCAAGTTTAGTGTGTAGTGGCCTAAGGTGAACCTCAGAGAGCTGTCCCCTTGTTCGGTGGTTCATCTTCCTGAACAGTCTTCCCTGAATCTGCAGCTTCTAACTATGCTGGCCAATAAAGGTATCCACTAGCCTCATGTGGCTATTTACACTTTAATCAATTAAAATTAAACGAGATTAAATCTCAGTGCCTCAGTTGCACTAGTCACACTTCAAGTGCCCAATAGTCACATGTACATAGTGGCTACTGTATTAGGCGGGCCAGGTGGTAGAACATTTCCATCAGTGCTGCAAGTTCGATAAGACCTTGCTCCTCTTAGAAGATATGAATGTTAGTGTCTCGGGCTGAATTTGAAAGCTGAGAAGCCCAGTCTTCTATTGTTACAACAGAAAGTGGGTGGAGAGGGGAATATACCTCAGTGCTGGCTGCAGTTTGGAAGGAGATGCCTGTGTCTGGTGGCTGCCAGCACCCCCTTTCCTCTGACCCGCAGCAGGCAGAACAGGTGTGCACACATCTGACATTTTTTTTCTTGATCCTGCTCTGTACCCTGAATGCTGCCTCAGCGAAGCCACCTCCTGCCACCCATTACTCTAATGTCCCTAGAGCTCTCGATGCCAAGACATGTCACACAGAGTCTGTGTTCGTCGCATCCCATAAGACAAACCTGTGTTTAATTATGATCCTTGTAATTACGGCTCAGCTCTATTGCTGCCTTTGATAATCATCTCCCTGCACTGACAGTGGGAGAAAATAAATGGTCATCCTACGGCGTTCTTGGAAAATATAGATGGTATTGTGGCATTTTTTTTGACTTTTAAGAGAAAGGAGGGAAACATTGAAGGGAAAGACAGTCCAGAGCGTTTCTATCACCTACCTCAGGGGTTCTCAACACAGAGCCTGTGTAACTTGCATGTGATGTTTTACCCAGATGATCTACATGGGATAGAAGAAATGCAGCCTCTCAAGCTCTACCCCAGAATCTGCATTTTAACAGATCCTCCTGGTGATTCAGAGGCACATTAAGGTTTGACAAGCACCTGCTAGGATTCAGCCTGGTAATAGTATGAATTGCCTACCAGTGGAGCACATATTTTGATTCTGAAGAAAGTAGCAGATAGGACGCCTGATCTTGCAGAGCTTAAAATTTAAGAGGAGAGAGGATGCACTCAATGAAAGGACATATAACACAACACACCCAACTGAAAACATGTGTGTAAACTTATAGTTAGGAGCAGCCATGGAGAAAAGTACAGTTACTCTCTGAGTGTGAGCGTGTGTAAAGGGAGTTCTGCAGTGATTTAATGTGGACGAGATGGAGTTGATGAAGGAGAATTTCCCTGGGAAAGTTCATCAGCACCAGTTGGGGTCAGAATGGTGGGAGTGGTGGTGGCAGTGGTGTGAAGACAAGCTCATTGGCTAGAAGGAGTTCATAGTGGGGGAGGGGATAGTCAAGGATGGTCATTAGTCTGGCAGGAGAGTTACACTCAGCAAGGCAGGGGGTGAAAACTGAGCTTTCCAGAAGATGCCACCATTATGACGATGGGAAGGCAACTGCAAATTGAGATTTTGTTCCGCTTTTTGCTTGTCTGTGCTCCATCCTACTTTTAATGCTCAACAGTTACTAGGCTCAAAGGAGGTCAGAATCAAAGTTAAGGGTAGAAATTTGGAAATGCTCATATAGTGCTTTAACTCTTATGAAAAAGAGTTAAAATACAAAATAGTGTCAATACAAGACAAAGCAGCGGAACCATTCAAAGAGAGATGTACTTAGAAGAATATCACTATACATATCTGATGGAAGAAAAGATTACACATTTTTTTTCTTCCTTAATTTTTTTTCTTTGATTTAAACTCAAGCTATCTGATAAATTTTCTTCCTGCTTCTGTCCATCTGTCCGTCTCCTTTCTTGTTCCTATCTTCCCTACAGTGGGTTGAATGGTGGCCCCCAAAAGATATGTCCATGTCAAATCCCTGGAATCCATGAATATAACTTTATTTGGAAAAAAGGTTCTTTGCAGATGTAATTAAGTTAAGGATCTCATGGTAAGGAGATCTTCCTGGATTATCTGGGTGGACCCTAAATCCAATGGCAAGTGTCCTTATTAAAGACGCACAGAGGAGAGACAGAACTGGTCTCCAGAACTGCGAGAAGATAAATGCCTGTTGTTTTAAGCCACCAACTTTGTGGCAGTTTCTTACAGCAGTCCTAGAAAACTAACACACTCCCTAATTATTAACTCTCATATAAGAAGAGCATCTATTATATTTCTCACAGAGGAATAGCATCTATTTTTTTCTAAGTTTGACCTAAATGTGTACTATGTTAAAGCCAGAACTGTAAGGTAATCTACAAAGTACAAATTTAAGAACAGCCTTAAAAATTACTTCCAAATGGATCACGAACACAGAATTGTGCAACATTACTGCTACGTCTGTGTGTGTGTGTGTGTGCACGTTGTTTTTGTTTTAGTGTTTTGTTTCTATTTTTTGCTGATGCTGGAATGGAAGTATGAAATGGAATGGAAGTAGACTGTCATTTAAGACGGGGATACAGCTTCCAGGCTTTTTTACATTTAGTAGACGGCATTTATATTCTGAGCAAGGAGACGTGATCAGAGCTTGCTGTGGGAGACTGGTAAAAATTCTTTAGGCAATTCAGTGATGGTATCAGTAGAGCTCATGTTCAGCCCTTGTGCACTGGTACAGCTGTATGGATTGTTTATGGATGATATCTTTTTCTAATAGTCTCTTTGACTCTTGCCAAGTCTAGTTATTAAATATTTTGTATATCACTCCTGCAGATAGAGGTTAGAAAACCATCTGTACAATTGGCAAGCCTTGATTCTCCTAAAAGAAGGCTTTCTACCCCAATGTTTTTCTTCAAACTGTGTTTAAGAGCCTATAGCAAAAGTTCTTTTGGCCCAAGCTTTTCCCCTATTATTTCTTAATCCAACCTGACGGGTTTTTGGTGTAAGAGCCAGGAAGAGGTCAGTGGACAGTAGGTTTGAAGAAAGAATTTCATATCTCTGTTTTTAGAACTTAAGCTCTTAAAAATATAGTTAAGACATCTAAATGATGTGAGCAGTTTTTTGGTGTGCGTGTGTCTTTTTTAATTTTAGCTAAGGATTTGTTTTTTCTATTTTTCTCCGAAAACTCTGAATAGAAAGCAATTTTCCTTCTAGGCTTCTGATAATTATGCTTTTTACTAAGGGATTGTTCTGTGCAAATTGTTTGGCAAATGCTTAGCAGATAGCAACCTAATGAGAAGGGGAGATTGGAAGCCGTTACACAAAACAGGTGGAAAAAGAGGTGATCAAGGCGAAACCGTCAGAGTGAACTCCTGTAGTTTCTTGATTACAGTGTTATTTTGGAATGTTTCTTTTTCTGCATTGCCATGGGTGGGAAGAGGACTGGAGTGGTCTAGTTCTTTTGTCCAAATAAGAGGATCTTCTCCATAATGGGCCATGCTTTCAGAGTGAATAGAATTTCTGTGACTGATTAAAGAAGGCAGGAAATTTTCTGCAAAGTCTTGTTTAAGTCAAGCATCTTTAAAGGCTGTATTGCCAGTGTCCAAAGAAGGCTCTTAGTCTAAATTTAAAAATTTGGGATCGGATATTTCTGCTTATTCCCAGGGTAAAAGAGAGGATAGATAGGTACGGGTGGTGGATTGTTAAAGTTTAGTTAAGTGAGAGGTCTGTTGTTCTGAACTATTTAGTTCCTTTACCTTTTGCTGCAAATGACAAATCCCATTTAAACTGAGGCTTATAGGCTTATACACATAGCCTTCTGCTTTCCTTTCTGAACCAGGTAAATTTTGGCAGATTTAGATACTTCTGGATATTTAGCTTATAGAAATAAAAGCCCCAGAGTATAAAGATGTTACAAATATAACATAGGTGTGTTTATATTGCAATGGAATAAAACAAAGTCCACCAATAAAGAAATGGCTGCATAGATTATAGTATGTTTATAGCATGATGCCACTAAAAATAATGAGTTATGTTTAAACAAGTTGGCTTGGAAGGATTTCCACAATGCATTGTTAATAAGAAAATCGTCCAGAGAACTGACTACAATACTATCTCATTTTTGTAAGACAAATATTGTAGAGACATTAATACTGTCCTCCAAATATTTCTGATTTACTATCTTCAGGCTTCAGGTACATGGTTGGATTGTAGTCTGTACATCTAGATCCCCTTGAGGGTGGGTGGAACCAGGTGACCAGTTCTGACCTATGTGTGATGAGCTGAAGTTCAAGGTGATGGCTGCTGCTTCCTTTTGGGTTATGGAGTGAAACGAACCTGCCTGCTGACAGGCAAGGGACATGTAGTATGAAAAATGAACTTGTGTTGCTTTAAGCCACTGAAATTTTGGAGTTGTTTTTACTGAAGATTAATCTAGCCTATCAAGACTAATACATCAATGACAAATGTGTGTGTGGATGTGTGGGGATGCATTTGTATATTATAGATCACCTCATTTAATCATCACACCAACACTGTAAGATGGAACCATCATTTCCATTTTATGCTTCAGGAAACAGAATCTCAATACAATGAAATAAATTCCCCAGGTTACACAATTAGCATTCTGCCAAGTAGAAATCTGATCCAAAATATGTGTAACAGCCAAGCACACCTTTCCTTCTCCAACCATCCCGCTGACACACAGAGAACTGCTAGGTAGTTTTTCTTCAGAGGACCCTCAACACTATTTTAGGGCAGACGCATATGGCATCATGAAACCCAACCAAGAAAGGGTATGAGACGGCAGGCACAGGACACAGAAACCTTGCCTGCCATGCAGAGCTTAGCTGCTGGTAGTAAAGAGAACAGGGGTAAAAATAGGACACACAGGTTCTTACCTATCATCTCTATTGGCAGATTTGTGCCCTTTCCATCTTGAAAACAGCCAGTAGCTGTTTTGCCCTTTAAGGGCAAAATGGTATCAACAGTGTGTTGAGCCCCTCAGGGCTGTTTAACAAAAGCTCATGATCAGCTAATGATAATTGGCCATTAGGACAGAATCACAATTGTGTTCGTACAGAGCAGGTGCAGGAACAGGTACTAGGATAATGTAACACTGGCAAGAAATGCAGATTGGCCCTTTTTCCAAGTGGGAGAACTTTGGTTATACATGAAACACATGAAACACAACTGAGTGTGCGGGGTAGCTGTCAGTAGCCCGCTACAGGGAGCTTCTAAGTGGGTATTGCGGGTGTGTAAATGTGTGACATGCAAATTATTTCTCTCTTGGAAAATAAGATGGTCTAATTCACTGAGGGAAGCATTACAATATGCACTAAGACTCGTGAAGTGAATGATCAAAGGAATATCTCTGCTTCTAACAAGCCAGGCTGTACTCATCTTCCCAAAAAGCCAGGATCCTGTGATCTCATGAGCTTCCAAAACAGTTTTTTATAATAGAGAAGCATGCCGAAGAGGAATTCTATTTATTTGTACACATCTTATGTCAATAGAGCCTTTTTCCTCTGTGATACGTATTTTATCCACACAAATTATTGTAATAGTTTGTTGCCATCTTTGTTGTTTATTGTAATGTTTGTTGCCAATATGTTATTTACAGGAATGGAAGGGGAAATTAAAAAGCTAAGAGGAGTCTAAAGAGAGATTATGTTAGAGCGAGTTATTGGAACTTAAGAGTAGAAGAACAGATACACGGTATACATAGATAAAGATATGCTTTCAAAGCCATTCACAAAGGATCACAAGGGTTAGTTCGCAGGGGAAGACAGTCCATTGTAGCAGGCAGGCAGAGAGAGACGTAGCGCTTGGTGAGCTTCTAGTATGCTTAAAAAACTCTGCTGGGCTTTTTACTGATGTATATATTAAATATTTTAATGTACGCATTCATTTATAAAATATATTTCCATGATAATAAATATAGTAAATACTATAATATGAACACTAAATGTCATAAAATTATATACTTTTTAATATTTTTAACTAAAAAATTAGCATTGAATCCTCATAACAATTCCAAGAGTTGAGGTGTTCTGACCATCACCTGACAAGGAAGAAGGCAGAGAGATGAAAGAAGTTGCCCAAAGCTGTCCAAGGCGGGGACAAGGTTGGGCCCCAGATGTGAAATGAGCGCAGATTTTCCCATTCAGAGACCAGTCACTCTCCACAGTTTCATGCTGCTGTCCAGAAATTTGCACATAGGAAAGAGGCTATATTGAAGGTAAAAATACCTTTCCAAGCCAACCTTGGAAGAAATTCCTGCAGGACTTCCTTAAAGATGAAGGGCAAACCTGGTAACATTCACTAGGATCTACCCATTTACACTGGAAGTAAATCCATCTTTCCATTTTATGGATTAAGAAAAATTACTGAAATGAACATTCTTTCATTTCCCAATCTGTAAGTTATTTTTAAGACCATTTAAAATCATGTCTTTTTTTCCTTGGAATTCAGCAGGTGAAAAAAACAAAATTATTAAACCTTGACAAAAATGATCAATTTTTAGAAAATGTGTGAGTTATGATAAAAAAATGAAGGAGACATTCAGAATCCATGGATATTAAATCAATATACTGTTATATTTTACCAAACCTAATGAATAGAAACTATTTAAAATAAACTTTTCAAAAATTTTAAGTATGCGAATTCCTTTTTTCCATACTCCCTTTCTCTTTCTTTTCCAAAATTGACAATATGTCAGGGGATCCCTGGAGAGCCAGGTTAAGCTCCCCTGATTTCAAGGAAACAACCATGCCTTCTCAGGCTAGTGCCCATCCCCCAAATCTATCAAGTCCTTAAAGACAAAGAAGCCTTTTACTCTCCTAAATCCTAATCTCAACTTTACGTTAAAAATTAAACACTCCTGCTTTGCTTGCAAGAGAATGGTGTAGGCATTGCTCTATAGCCTGCCTGATGTTCCAGAGTTCTCAGACATGCACAGAGGTGGTAATGCATATGAATTACAAGCATCAGTCATAAAGCTTTCCTGCTAGTATGCTCCTGAGCCCATACAGGGCACACTAGCGTATTTGTAGATTAGCATCTGCTTATGTTTTTTGTTTTTTTTAAAAATTTATTTATTTTTTGCTTATTTTTTTTTAAATGGTGCCTGTTAAGTCAACTTGAGTTGTTCAGAACATTTTGCACATAGTTTGGGAACTACTACCCACCATTCAATTCATTTAGACTGAACTCCCAAGACAGGTATTGGCAACACTAAGCCTAGATTTTGACAGTTGCACAGCATGAACCAATAGCTGAACATTGATTGCTTCAATCTTAGGGATACCTTCCGTCAGAAACAGGCTTTGTAATTCATGTTACTGTGCTTTTAAGCATGAGAGTAATACGGGAAACACACACAAGACTCATAGGAAATGCTTTTTGCTTAAATTTTTCGTTAACATGCAAATAAGGATAGATACAGATATTTCCACAGGTAATGTTGGAATAAAGAGAGAGCTGAGCTATTTTCCTTCGAACAAATATTGGCAACTAAGAAGGAAAGCGAGCAAAAACGTATAAAATGCTTTGCAGTGAATGCTGGCATCCTGCCAAGTCAAGAAAGAAATTGGACAGCTGAGCTAAAGCAGTGGGCATTTTTGCCTTTACCTGAGACACTGTTGTTTGCTAAAGATGAGCAGTGTGCTGCTGTGTTTTCCAAAATGACCTTAGCGCAAAATTGTATAAAGAGGAGAGAGATCGGTGACCCAGGAAAGAATGGGTCCATTAACTGCAAATGGATAGTTTTGGGTGTTACGTATAAATACAAGCCAAAGTTTGATAACATGAAGAGACTGCCCAGAACTGTTGAGATCACTAACTGTTGGAGCAAAGAAGGAATGCGTCAATAAAATCTTCATCTTCAAACCCAGATTAATGCTACTCTCCACCCTAATCACCTGTCAGTTTTCACCTGGACCGAGTCTTCCGTTATGGTAGTTTGATAAACTAGAGGAATTCTTCACAGACATTCTGATTTACCTATGGCTCAGGCATGACATGGAAGATCGGGAAACAAGGATTTCCGACCAAAGTAAGAGGAAAAAAGACCAGAAACAAGAGAGCACTTCCCTAAAGTGAGGGCATTCTATTTACTAGATTTCACTTTTCAAATTTTTCTTGAGAGATGGAGTTTGAATCGAGAAAAAGGAGATTGTCCTTTTATGGTAGAAACCATATTTCAGAACATTACAGAGAATCCTTGAGAAGGACTTGATTATGGTTATCTGAGCCACTGCAAGCTGTGGTGCTGTGGAAGGGGCATGAATCAAACTGGAGTGTGTAGTCATATTCTGAAATTCAACAATCTGAACGCAAACCATTCTCATTGTCTCCTTGTGCAAACCATTGCTCCTTCCCAGGTCCCCCATTCCTCCCAGTCACCTGGACTGGAATCCTCTGTGTTATCTATGATAACAAATCTATCTATGATAAAAATGCCCAAATTAGGGGTAGAATGAGATGGCCCCCCATCTCATTCTTCAGAAAATGAATTAGAGGCCACTTCTTTTATTAAGTTTCATAATTAAGAATCCATCAAAAGAATTTGTAATTTATTAAGCACCCATCTGTATATATCAGAATATTACTTCCATGAAATCCTCTACCAGTGAACAACTTCTCTGGACACAGTCTTTCTCCTGACTCTTTCCTAAATCTTTCCTAGGAATCAGTTCTTCCAGAAAGCCAACTGAGTTAACTTGGATTGCAAAGATTAAAAATTTTCAGAGTGGTTTGCCCTCAGAGCGACCAACACATTCTTTGGTGGATAAAATGAAGGGACTGGACGAGTAGACGATTTGCTAAGGTCTTTCCAAAAATGCAGTTCTTTGACTCTAGGAGATGTTAAACTGCAACGATTGGAAGTGTCCAGGAGGAAAGAAACATAGAGAATCGATTGTGTTGGAAAAGGAAAATGACGCTCTGAGTAAGAGCTTTCAGTGAACGCTTAACCTTTCTAAGATATCAAATCTCAACCAACAGCTAAGCCAGGTCTGATCTTCCTCTGTAGCCACATCTTCCACCACCTTGTGTATCTCCTACCACTTCGCGGTTAGCTACTCCAGGGCACCCACAGTTCCCACAATGCCGTGCCTTATCCCACATGCTATCTCCTCCTCGAGCTTCCCCTTCCCTCTCCCAGGAGCCTCCTTCTCGTTCTTCTTATCACAGCGCTGAGTGCTCAGCACACTCGGGCAGACAGCTACCAGCTCTCTCCTCAGTGCCGCCTTGGAACCGACTGCTGATTGAAAGCTTACTGTAACATCCTGTAAATATTAAACTCTTAATTATGATGTATGTCAAAGATACAGAAAAAGATAGTGAATACTATACTATCCACGTGTGCATTATTCAGTTTTTAAAATGTTGACATTGTGTTCTAGGCTTTAAAAATATAAAGGGTTAAAAATTACAGGTATAGCCAAAGACCGTCAATCTTCCCTTTTCCCACCCTCTTTCCCAGAGGCAACTACTATCCTGAAGTTGATGTTTGTGTATCCCATCTATGTTTATATTTTTACCATATGTGATACATTTGCAAGCATTATGTAATATCGCTTTGCGGGTTCAAATATACATAAGGGGTATCACATTTTAAGAATCATTTTGTAATATTCTATCTTTAATTCAATATTATGTTTTAGGATTATTGCATGTGGATTCATGTAAATGTAGTCCATTCATATTTCCTGCTGTATTAGTATTCCAATATAGGATTATATCACAATTTATTTATGAATTCCTTCGTGGAAGATTATTTAGTTGGTATCTAAGTTTTTGGCAATTGCAAACAATCCTCCAGTGGGCATCCTGATGAAGTTCTCTTTTGTGCTCTTCTTATGCAATAGTTTCTCTAAGGAATATAACTAGAATTAGAATAGCTGTGTCATAGGATATGCACATCTTTAGTTCAACTAGATATTGACAGATAGCTCTCGAGGTGATTGTAACAATTACCATCTCATCAATAGCATATGAAAGTTTCCATTTCCACATCATTGTCACTTGGCATTACCAATATTTTAATTTTTCAGCACGCTGAGTATGATTTAATCTCTATATCCTGATTATCTGTTAGGTATTCACATTTCTTGTTCTGTAAATTGCTTGCTCATATTTTTGTCCATTTTGTTCAGTTGTTTATGTTTTGTTCTGTTTTCGGACTTTTAAAGAAATTCTTTCCTGCAATGAGGTTATATACATTTGTCACCTATGTTCTGTTTTAAAATTCATATTATTTGGGCTTTCTGCTTTAATTATTAATCAAATAATTAAAACTATATTATTTGGGCTTTCTGAACCTCTTGGTCTCTGATTGATAGAGTTTACTTTATTCCTCTTCGTGCTTCCCTTGGTTTGGAAGTTATATGTTTTATTTCTATTTTCTTTATAGTAACCATTAAATATTTAACATATTCTGGCCTTATCTATCAGGCCAATATATCCTGAATAACCCCAGAATGCTTGAATCCAGTCACCCCTCTCCATCTTCCATGTTATTATGGCCTTGATCTTACCTTGTTTATAATCCCCCTTATTTAAAAAACATTCCAACATTCCAGCATTTTTGTTTTAGTTTCACTTTTACAAACATACTTGTCAACTTCATATCTGCTCCTTGAATCCCACTCTTTCTTTGTTGGTTCAATTTCTTTCTTTCTGAATAATATGTGATTAGTTTGTTTAGTGAAGGTCTATGAATAGTAAACTCAGGGTCTGTCTGAAAACATCTTTAGCTCAGCATCAATCTTGTAAAACTGAATTATAATTATCCAAGAAGTGTATGTAAATAGCTTAAAGTGTTTAATACTGCTAAATGTAGTAGTCTCACTTCCCCAGAAATAACAATTGTCAACTTTTGGGGGAGAATTATTCCTTATGGTATTTACCTCCATGGTTTTAAATAGTGTGCTTATAATACTCTCTTACTTCACTAATTTATAATATTTTTTATCAATGATCTATTATGGTAGACATCAATTAAGTGCTAACTATTTATCTCAAAAGTACAAAGCCAGGACTATAAGAGTGATAAAAGGGAGAAATAAAGCAAAGAAGGATGGGAAGTGATGTTAAATAATGCCTTGCTGCACTGGCCACTGCTTCACAATGAGCCAAAAGGAGACAATGCAGGTGGATCCCAGGTGAGTATATGGGGAAATGGGACTTTGGAGCAGTTCGTTGGGAAGAAGATGCCTGGTTCCCTCCTTGACCCTAATTCCCATCTCTTCACTTTATTCTGCATGAGTTTTCTCATCTGTAAAATTGGGGCTAGTAATAGTACCTACCCCAGAGGGTCATTATGAAGCTTGAATGAATTGTTAATTATTAGAGAAGCAATGTGAACAGAGCCCGGTATACAGCAAGGACTTAACAACAGTTAGGTATCCTTATTATTATTATTTTCCAGGTCTCTTAATACATCATATTTTTCTTCTTATTACTCTAGGTTTCCTTCTGAGTGATTTCCTCAGATCCTTCAGTTTACTAATTCTCTCTTTGGCTGTGTCCACTCTGCTATTTAATCCAAACACTTCATGCTTAATTTCAAAGACTATATTGTTTATTCATTTCTAGATGTTGTATTTTTTTCCTTTTCTAGTCTGTCTTTTGTTTGCTTGTTTTCTTCCTAGGGGTCTATTCTTTCATGATGACTTCTAGTGTACCTCTTTAATTTTTCTATTGTAAGTATCTACATTTTACCATAACCTTTAGAAATAGATTTTTCTCCTATTTCTAGCTCTTCCTTCATTGTATCTGCTGACTCTCCTTACTGTGGTCTATTTCTTCATGTGATTTGGAATTTGTCACTGTGAATTTATGCTCAACAGGATGGTTTTTAATTCCCTATAGAGTAATTTTTCATTTGCTTCTATCAGTATCCCAGTGATTCCAATGGCCCAGGACAAAAAGTTATGTTCACTTTTGGTGCTGGGGTTCCCGAATCCTATCAGCAGGATATATTTGAATACCACATAAAGAATGGCACGGGCTTGCAGTCTGAATTCCTCCCAGGGGCCTTCCTGCCTCTACTCACATTCCCAGAGCTTAAAGTTCCTCACTACCTCCCTGCCCTTACAGACAGTTTTCTTGCCTTCATTTTCCTATTTCCTGGTTTAAGTTTGGGCAGACCCTTGAGGAACATTCCCTGAAGCAGGGTCTTATCTCATGGCCTCAAGCAAGGCCAAGGACACTTCTCCTGTCCCTGAATTGGGCATTGAAACTCCAGCCCTCAGTGTCTAGGGTGTATATGCAGGCCAGGCACCCCAATGGAACATCAGTTCAGCCAGCTGTGCTGCTAAAAGTCCTTCTAGTTGTGTCTCTACATGTTTGTCTCCCTCACTGGTCACTAAGCATCTCTAAGGCAAGGACCACAGTTTATTACCCATCCTTTGGCTCTGCTCTGCTCTCATAGCTTCTAGCATAGTCCTGAAACTTCGTAAACTTGGTGAAGCTTGGTGCATGTTAGATGGATGAATGAGTGAATGAATGAATGAATGAATGTCTTTAATTTAGGTGAGTTTGACATCTACGTAAAAGTTTTCTACAACTTGTCACTTGCAGCACAAAGTAGAATATTTCCAAGACACAGATAAGAGATGTGTCTGAGAATTCGGAGGACTGGAAAAAGACACTTGGAGACGTATGTGGTGCCTGATTGTTCTGACCGGGTATTCAACTAGTTTTCTTCCTCATTGTTTGAAACATTGTTGAAATTAAATAATTAAAACTGTATTAAAACCCAAGAATAGCACTCAGGTGCTACATATACCTTCTGGCTACCTAGTTATGCAGTACACTGAAACGAGGCAAGAAGCTTTTTGGCGATTTAATTAACATCTTTCCAGATCTTCAATTTCTTAAAAATACCGGGGTGCTTCATTTTCAAACTGCTTACGGTGCAAGAGGAAGGCACTCTGATTTGTCCTTCAACATCTATCATAGGGGATTGGGGCGGGGAATCGGAGGAGGGAGAAAGAGGGAAGAAGAGCCTTGTCCTTTATTAACGTAGAACACGCCCTTTTCTTGAACTTTAAGTTAGTTGTTTACCTTTTGAACATGGTAAATAACAATGCATGTGTTGTCAGTGAATTTTGGATGCAAAAAATAGCAATACTAATCGCTACTGAATGACCTTTAATGATAGTAACACACACACGCGCGCACGCGTGCGCGAACGTAGTTATGTCAATGCCACAACTGAGAAAGGCCATGTATTCTGATGTGAAATTTGCAGGTTTATCGCGTTAGTACTTGACATTTTCATTATCTGAGCTCCTTGGCTCAGATATGATAGCTTAATCTAATTAAACTAAGTCCATTATCCTTCTCGGGCTCACCATAGTGTGCTGGCCACTTTGGATAATGTGCCTTGTCATCCAAGTCTCGTACTATTCCTCCGAGGCTGGCCAGCTCTGTACAGCAACACGATGCTGACAAAGTAGTTTGAGTTCTTTAGTTATAGTTGTTGTTTTGTTTTTGGTTTTTTTAGAGGAAGAAAAAGATGTACAAACAGGACTGTGTCAGAGAATAAACCAAAGAGCTGAACCGAATATTTTTAATGAAACCAGAGAAATGGCAAAAGCCAACTTTTCTGTATTGCTGGCCTCTTCAGAAAGCATTCTGTTGGGCAAGTATTTTCGTCATAATGGAATGAGCTGTTGTAATTACTGAGCATTGACTTATTGGTCAGCTCTGCAAGTGGAAAATTTTCCCATGTGGGGCAAGCCTGTGGAGACACATGCTACTGCTTTGCAAACCACAGCCATCCCTAGAGCGTACACGGGTCCTTGCCTATAGAAACTATTTGAGTCACTCCAAATCAGCACATTAGCGCTGATCTCACCTGATTTATGAAAGAAATAGCTGGCCAGTGGGAGGAAACTGCTAGGCAGGCCACCCTTCTGGAACAAAGGACAGGCCACAGGGCCCACCACCCACCCATAAGTGGGAGCTTTGAGCTCCTTGGGACATCTGGTCAACCTCACATGCCAGGCATGGGGTGGCATGGAGTTTGAGGGTTGGAGAATATCCCAAAAAGGAGAAACAGGCATCCAAGGTCCACATGGGTTCTGGTCCAGGTCCAGGGCTCCCCATTCAGATACCCCTCCAGTCCCAGGCGCCTAATGAGGTCTTAGAAAATGTCAAGAAAATGCTCCAAAGTGGGGGTCAATGAGGTAGGGGACTGAAGGGATTATCCTAGGATGGTGGGCCTGAGTCAGGCACCCAGAATTATATTGCTGTAAACAGCCCACAGTCTTAATATCCTGTCTAGCTGGTCTCCTGGATATTGGTATGACCTGCAGCTCAGAGGTCATCTCCCAGATGAGACTCTCTTGCCCATGTGGACAGTTATTCATTCTTCCCTCTGTGCCTCAGCTCTCACTTGGCTTTGTGAATATGTGGTTCTCTCTCCCTCTCCCCTTGTAGGCTTGGAGACTCTACGGAGAATAATTACATATTGTGTTTCTTTATATCTCCAGTGCCTGGATGCCTGGAATAGCAGTGATGTTCGGAAAATGAACGAATGGTTTGTCCACCTGGTAGTCATCTCACATAGTAGTATTCCATATGCTGATTGCTAATTACCATGTATAGGACACAAAGCTCTATGGCAGGCATTGTGATGCCGTGTTAAATATTCATACTGAGCGGTTAAAAACATGAGTTTCCTTTAAAGCCTTTATTGCAGCAGCAGGTTGATCAAGAAGCACACTGTTCTAGGGGATCAATACCTCTTAGTGAGCTGTGTGAAGTTCAAATATGTATGTGGGAGCTTTCCATTCTAGTCACACTGACGCTGTCTTGCATTTGAACCCTGCTTTCACATCCATCATCTCTCTGATCCTCTCAAAACGCTGTGAGATGGGTAGGCTCTTTTATTTTATAGCAAAATAAAGCAAGACAGACTGGTTAATTGATGCATCCCTGGTCCCCCAGATTTCGAACATGACCTTCTTGGCCAACTTAGATTTTTTCCCACTATACATTTGCTGTCCTGATGCTGGCCAAATTGTTTAACCTCTCATCAATCTTTTTATTTTTATTTATTTACTTTTTGGTTTTGTTATTTTGGGTTTCTTTTTTGTTTGAATTTTTTTTTTTTTTTTTTTTTTTAAACATCACGTTCTTTTTAGTTTTCTTTTTTTTTTTTTTTTTTTTTTTTTTTTGAGGTACGCAGGCCTCTCACTGTTGTGGCCTCTCCCGTTGCTGAGCACAGGCTCCGGACGCACAGGCTCAGCGGCCATGGCTCACAGGCCCAGCCGCTCCGCAGCATGTGGGATTTTCCCGGACCGGGGCACGAACCCGTGTCCCCTGCATCGGCAGGCGGACTCTCAACCACTGCGCCACCAGGGAAGCCCGAGTTATCTATTTTATACATATTAGTGTATACATGTCAATCCCCATCACCCAATTCATCCCACCACCACCCCCCACCCCGTCATCAATCTTTTTAGATTTCTTGTCTAAAAAGAGGGAAAATGTACTCTACACAGTGAGGAGGTAAGATCAAGGAATTAAAAGGATACATAAATACTTTGCAGATATTATCATTTTGTATCTTGGTGGTAGTTTTCCACAACTGTCTCATGGACATGTCATTTACATGCATTCATAATACATCACCCCCATGAGCACTGTTGCAATTTTGTAGCTGAGGATTGAAGGGGAACCTTCTGCTTCAAGACTTCATTATGAATATTTAACATGGCATCCAAGCACTTTTCACACCCTTTTGCCACCTACCCATGGTAGCTGGTTATCTGTGTGATGTGACCTTGTGGCACAAAATACTTTGAGATGATTTCTAGGTCATCTACAACAATCAGCCTGGGTGAAGACTATTTAATTTGTAATCACTTATGATAATACCGCCATCTTTTAAGAAGCTGTGAAGGAAAGGGTGCCTTTATTCCCTGTGTCTTTTGCCCACAGATATGCACTGCAAATGGAGCCCAAACCATTTAATTTCCAATATTAATTCACATTAATTACCTTTGTTGGCTGTCACATGGTATGTATAAGATTAGAGTTGGAGATATGCCCTATTATCAGAGAGGTTTGCACTTTCCCATGGTCATAGGCTAAATGACCCTTTTATAAATGCCCCACCATGGGCCACCAAGGGAGTGGTTAATCCAATCCAGCACAATTGCTGAAAACATCCACGACATTCAGGCCCACATGATGGGGATGGGCGTTGCCCCTTTCACATGACTGGGATACTATGGCAATTGATAGTAATCTTCAGGACTCTAGAATTCTGTTCTACAGTGGAAGCACCACGAGCTCTTTGCTCTCATTCGATCTCTAGCTAATCTTCATCCAGTCAACCAATTTTTAATTTTAAAACGTGCTACCTCTGCTGCTCCATTCCTACTGCTGCCACTGTCATCAACCACATGGAGATTATTAGTGCTTCTCCCACCACATCTCCTGGAACACTGCTGCCGAATAAGCGCTATTTGTTCAAGAACTATTTTTATCCCATCATTCTCCTGCTCGAAAATCTCCCCTGGCTTACACAATCAAGTCCAAAACCTGGAACTAGAAGCTGTCTTAATCTGCCATGATTTCACCTATGCAGCCCAGATCTCATTATTTCCAAACAGAAACATTTGTTCTCATCACTTTGCTTTAGCTCACACTTCGCTTCTGCCTAAAATATCCTCTTCCCTGTTTTTAACCTCTATCTACACGTCACAAATCTTTTCAAGATGATCTCTGATTCCATGTCTTTCCATAAAGCCTATCATTCACATTCTGGTCTGCAATGCTATTTTCTTTTCTGACCTATAGCATATGTTGATATAACACATTTTGGAGCTGAACCAAATACTGTTTTGAATTGTTCTCCATGTGTTTCAGTTGGTAATTTACTCTTATGTAAAAAGGCCTTTCTCATTTCGTATTTCCCTAGAGAATAAAATCCAAGTCTTTAGGATTCTGGATCCTTCTTAACCCAGTCACAATAGATCACTGACTGTGAGCTAATATTCCAAACTACATTTCTTTTAAAAGCATATATATAGATTTTTTCTGATTGTGAATACAGTACATTCTTGTTGTAGAAAATATGTAAAGGATAGTCTTATATAAAGAAGTAGGAAAAAACCTACCCCTCTGAGGCAGCCCCGTTTAGCATCTTGGTAGGTGTCCTTCACATGTGTCTCCCACTACCGCTTTCGCATCCTTTGGCCTTTACTCGCATCGTTCCCTCTGAATGTTACGGTGCTGCTAGGTCCTCTCAAATGAGCATGACTCGGGCTTCCCTGGTGGCGCAGCGGTTGAGAGTCCGCCTGCCGATGCAGGGGACAAGGGTTCGTGCCCCGGTCCGGGAAGATCCCACATGCCACGGAGAAACTAGGCCCGTGTGCCATGGCCACGGAGCCTGCGTGTCCGGAGCCTGTGCTCCGCCATGGGAGAGGCCACAACAGCGAGAGGCCCGCGTACCGCAAAAAAAAAAAAAAAAAAAAAAAAAATGAGCATGACTCAAGAGCTGTCCAAATACCACCTCACCTGTGAAGCTCTCCTTAAATCCTATCCTCACAGGTAAGACTAATCCTGCTCCCCAACCCCAATCTTCCCTGGGTTTCTAGTATACTGGCATCATATTGTTCAGGTCAAAGTGACTTGGCAGTTACTCGAACCCCATGAAATCGTTTCCATCCCCAGAATTCATTTTCCTACATCTATTTGACCTCTCTTTTTTTTTCCCCCCCAAATCTCAGTAAGCCTCTTTTCTTGACTGTCTTTGGAAGGAGATTAAATGTTTGCATATTGACTTTCAATATGATCACTACTTTTGATTTTGTCATCTCACAGATACTAACCAGGTTATACCTTTCATTTATAGAATATTGGATAAAACTAGTTTCTACATATGTTTGTACATATCTGTATCTCCATGGAGGTGAATAGTATATTGAAAGATACTCTTTTTTGGAACACCATGGGGGAACAGATTAGAAGTGAGCAATGATATAAGTTCCGAAGGTTAGAATTGTGAATCTCCATTCAGGTCTGACATGGCATGTTTCTACAATCTACCCTCTTCTCTCCATTACCACCATCCATGCCCTTTGGCCATTCCAACCCAACCTAGACTAAATTTTTAGGTGTTAAATTATCTCATACCCCAGCCTCCTCAAATACCCACAATGCCTGTCCATTTACCTAAAGGGCCAAAGCTCTTGATGATACGGCCCCAAACTGTTTACGTTTTTAATCTAAATTCTAAATATATCTCCTTAGAAATCCTATACTCTACTTAACAGTAGTCTATGTTCCTGTCCACACCATGCACTTTCAAGTCTCCAGTTTTACTTCTGTAATTTCCTCTGCCTGGGATGTGCTTCCTACCTCTTACTTCTCCATGTATCCAATTTTTCCATAACCATCAAGATGCTATTATGCCATCTCCTCTTTGATTTAAAAAAATTACAAACATATTTTGCCTTTATTTAGCATTTCCTTCATCCTGCCTTGTTAGCTGGTGACACATTTTTCTCCCCTACTTGTTCATACTCTTTTTGAGAGTGGAAACTAGGCTTTCTTTCTTTCTATTCAGTGTTTAAAACAGTTCCTTGAAGCAAGCACTAAATTAATTTGTATTGATTTGAATACACAAACTCAGAATATTATATAGGAAAAAGCCCAATGGACTGGAAATCTCGGGGCATGGGTTTTGTTCTCAGCTTCACTAGTAAGTGTCTGATTTGATTGTGGGATCTTGGGACATCACTTTCCTCACTTGTAAAAATCAAGAAATTGGTCTTCATTATCTTTAGGGGCTCCTAGCTTTAACGATCAAAGAAGAAATTTAAAACTCTCTCATTTACCTTGAATATAAGATCTTTACTTACACACTTATTGTGAATATACACCTCATTTGTTGCAGCTACAAATGAAGAACTTTTGAAGGTCAAGAATTGATGCACTGGACAGACGAGAAAATAGAGGCTCTAATAGCGGTAAAATCTGGAGTTTGGACCCAAGTTGGTTGATTTCAAGTCTAGTGTTTTGTTTTGTTTGCGATACGTGGGCTTCTCACTGCTGTGGCCTCTCCCGTTGCGGAGCACAGGCTCCGGACGTGCAGGCTCAGCGGCCATGGCTCACGGGCCCAGCTGCTCCGCGGCACGCGGGATCTTCCCACACCGGGGCACGAACCCGTGTCCCCTGCATCGGCAGGCGGACTCTCAACCACTGCGCCACCAGGGAAGTCAAAGTCTAGTGTTCTTTTATGCAGGTAAACTATCCCTTGAGAGCAAACCTAGAAAGGGAGCTTTAGATAGGTTAATCTTTACAATAAGTAGATAGCTGACAGGCAGTAGAAAAGTCATCACTCATGTCCCAGAGGAAAGAACTAAAAATAGATTTAAGCAGTGGTTGAAAAAGTCGTGCTGGGGAATGAAATTTGGGCAGTTCCAGGTGGAAGAATATAAGGTGCATGGTGTCTCAAAAGCAGCAGCACGTAGCAAGAAGGGGCCGGATTATTCAGGATAAGTTGCACCATGAAAAGGTTTAAGAATTGGGATGTTGGAATTAACACGTACACACTACTATACATAAAATAGATAACCAACAAGGACCTACTGTATAGCACAGGGAACTCTACTCAATATTTTGTAATAACCTACAAGGGGAAAGAATCTGAAAAAAAAAAGATAGATATGTATGTATGACTGAATCACTTTTCTATAAACCTGAAACTAACACCACATTGTAAATCAGCTATACTTCAATTAAGAAAAGAAAAAATAAAAGAATAGGGATGTTGGGACCCACCACTTAGATGAAATGTGACTTTACAGTTTACTCAATTTCAAGTCAATATGCTATCGTTTAATCTCCTTCCAAACACCATCAGGAAAAGAGGCCTATTGAGATTTGGAAAGAAAGAAGAGAGGCCAAATAGATGTAGGAACGTGAATTCGGGGGATGCAAACAACTTGATGTGGATCAAGTAACTGCTCAATTTTTCTGACCTGAACAAGACCCTGGGGATAAAACACAAAGGACTAAAACAAATATGTATATAAATATATATGTCAAGACAAGTTGAGGCCCATGATTAAGTTACTACAACAGTCCACTTCTCTGTGGTTTGTACCCTGACGTTTCCTCCTTCTGTAGCTCAGGAACCTTCTGGTCGACTGATCATGAGATGGCCGAGTGAGGACTGGAAATGAACATGGGTTAAGACAGCTATCCCACAGTAAGATTCTGAACTGGAGAACTCCTAACCCTTTAACTGGGGTGAAAATGTCTACAGTTTAAATAACACGTAAAGAAAAGTACCTATGCTCGGGGATGCTTTGCAGAATTCTTCCTAAATAACCAAAATAGAAATCTTTCCAAGGTGCGTTTTTCTCAGATAGCTTACATTCTAACAGCAGAAGGGACTTATATGCCATTTCTTTTAGTCTAGAGGTTTTCCTGCTATTCATGGGAGAAACCAGGAAGAGCCGAGTCGTGCAACAATAAGGAGACATGTGGCTGAGCAACTCACATTAGTTCGCTTTGCAAGGAAGGCAGAGGTGTGGAATAGTCTTGATGGTACAGTCTTTAGCATCTTCATTCAGGTTACTTTTTGCAGTAATCTGAATGGTTACTTTATACAGTTATAGTCACAAAACCTGCCCTGAAAAATCACAAAGTTCTTGGCAATTCCAAAATTAGCCACGGAAAATGCCAGTATTAACACCATTTCCCGAAATGTAGCACTTATGCGGGTCTCACCATTGCCGGCTGCATGGCTAAGGACTTCCAATTTGTAACCCTGTTCGAGAGCGTTCCCACCAGTAAACTCGGGGGAAGCTGGTCAGGTTTACGTCAGACAGAATGGCAGCACATCCCCAGACATCTGTGTAACCTGCGCACAGCTCAAAAATGGCAGGAGGAGTAGGTGGAGCTATGAATACTGATGCGCAAGTTTAAGTTTAAAGAAATTGTGTAGGCAGATTCAGTCCTACCTGGGAATTTCTGAAAAATTAAAATAAGACTAAGGAAAACTATTTTCAAGTATATAAATAACAGCAGACTATCTCCCAGCCATCTTTATCTTTGGTCTGCACCCATGTCTCTAGGAAACAGTAAAAAGAATGTGTATAAGACTTAGGAGATGGGAGTCTCAAGTGACAGTTTTCATGGACACACAGTGGGCATTTTTTTTAAAAACCTGCCCACTTCAACCTATCCTCCCTGCAATGACCACACATAGAGGTCTTTCTGCTTAGGACTCAGGAATCATGAATCCAAACTCTTCACAGTTTCAGCCCCTAACTCTCCTACACACTCAATCCAATGTTTATTGGACACTGCTAAGCACGTGCCAGGCTGTACTGTGCTGTTCTGGTGGCAGAACCCAAGGAAAGCTCATTCCCTTCCAGAATGTACAGTATGAAAACGAGAACGCAAATGGCAGAATAATAGCAGTGCAAAGAATGACTATGAAGAAAGACCCCAACCAACTGTTACTAGAGGGGAAAGCATCTGGCTTGGTGGATCAGTACATAATCCTGGGGAAGGTCACACTTAGACGTGGGCCGGCAGCCTTGGGGAAGAGGGAAAAGGAATATTCTTAGCACGGAGCAAAGTGTGAGCAAAAGCAGAGAGGTCACCAGGCACAAAGCACATCCCCCCTCTACGGGGAGCGCATCACATATGCTGCCGGGCAGTGCTGGGGTTGAGGGCAGGGTGAGGGGTGGGAGATAATGAGTCATCCTCTCAACCTGGTCACTTTAAGGCCTCTGGGGGGATGGATGTGTAGGAGCAAAGCAAGTGAAAGAGGCAAAGTGATAAACCCTTCTAGCATTTGTCGCACACGCGGGTGCACGCGTGCACAGGCACACACACATGATTTATGATTTTTTTTCTGTAAGCTTTTAGAGGCCCCAGCATTTTCACACCGTAGATAAGAAACCCTGTTACATCGAGGACTTCTCCCACCTTCCTTTTGCTGCGACACAAAACAATTCTCCATAATTTGACCAGGCTATCATAATTATGTTATCATTTTACCAGCAGTCGACTGAACGTTTCTATCTATCGTGAAGAGTATTCTGTCCACTCATGGCTAAGAAATCATGCTAACTGTGAAAATGATTTCATTCCTGTGCAAACAGAAAGGAACATGTGGAGAGCCATCCTCGGAAGGAGAAACAAGTCTTAAATCAGTCATTCCAGATCAGCTGTGTTATTGAGCAAGCATTTGACAGCTAAAGGATGGGCAAACTTTCATCCTTTGATTTTGTTTTGGAGAGACTCACAGTGCCTTACAGAATTCCCAGAATACAGCCTAACATTGGTTGCATAGAGGTTTTCGGTAGGGGTCATTTACTTGAAAGGAAAACTCACTGTCTTGGATCTCCCCCAGCACAAACACAGAAAGGGAATGTTTCTTGAAACAATGACGCCTGTGTGTGAGGCTCACAATGCTACCCGACTTATGCCAGCACCACACAGTGCAAGCAAGGAACGCTTGCAGGGGTACGCAGGCTGGACACATTGCCAGTCTTTGGCGGAGGGGGAGCGGAGTCTCTCCCCACATCTGAGAATCCAACACCACCTGCAAAGCAGAGCTCAGGAGGGCCCCCTGGACCTCCATGACTTTTCTCTCTTAAGCACATTTGCACTATGAGCTCCTGAAGGTAAGATCCACTAACTGCTCTGCGTTCTTAGTTTGTGCCTAGAACAGCACTGCCACATTGAGAGAGGCACTTAATGGATTCAGACACACATCTGATGATTATCATAATGATTAGAAGGAATCAGTGCAAAGGGAGAAAGTCGGGAGCAGGTGGAATTTCTCAAGCAGCAAAAAGAAAAGGAGGGCTCACTCTTCTTCCCCCACCTGAAGAAAGAGAAATACAACAGTTCCTGGCCATGGCAGCCCCTGATCCCTCAGGAACAATGCGCTCAGTGGCTGGGTTGGAGGTGGGGAGGGGAGACAGCCATCTGGCCTCACCTTTCAGGTGAGGGGTCTCCAGGCCACTCTCTTCTTCAGCTTTTTTTTTTTTTTTTTTTTTTTTTTTTTCATTTTTATTGGAGTATAATTGCTTTACAATGTTGTGTTAGTTTCTGCTGTATAACAAAGTGAATCAGCTATATGTATACATATATCCCCATATCCCCTCCCTCTTGTGTACCGCTCAATGCTTTGGCAGCCCGTCTTTTTCTTTTGTTTGTTTGTTTTGTTTTGTTTTTGGTGGTATGCGGGCCTCTCACTGTTGTGGCCTCTCCCGCTGTGGAGCACAGGCTCCGGAAGCGCAGGCTCAGCGGCCATGGCTCACGGGCCCAGCCGCTCCGCGGCATGTGGGATCTTCCCGGACCGGGGCCACGAACCCGCGTCCCCTGCATCGGCAGGCGGACTCTCAACCACTGCGCCACCAGGGGAGCCCTCTTCTTCAGCTTCTTAACTCCTGTCCTCAAGCTTCGCAGGGGGAGAGATGGAGAAGTTCATCAGAACAATCAAGTGTCCCAGGAGTCACGACACAGGTATGTGAAGGTGGGCGCAGTGAGGGAAGGAGGACCCATCTCTACTGGGGATCCTGGAGAGACCTCACCATCAGATGATTTGGGAGCGGGACAGGCAGGCACGTAGGCAGGAGAGCCCGACCTGCTTCAGGAACAGCAGCCACTGTGGATGGCTGGAGTGTGGAGGTGAGGCTGGCAAAAAAATGTACCGGAGGAGCAAGTGAGACAGGGTGGCACCTGGGGACCTTTGCTGCAGGGCTTGCGCCTGGACAAACGTCTCCTCCGGCAACCGAATACAAAGAAACTACAAGGGGCTAAAGATAACTGCACACATGCACAGTTGGCGCAAATTATGAACAGTAAGATACAGAAGGACTTCCCTGGTGGCACACTGGTTAAGAATCTGCCTGCCAATGCAGGGGACACGGGCTCGAGCCCTGGCCCGGGAAGATCCCACATGCCGTGGAGCAACTAAGCCCATGTGCCACAACTACTGAGCCTGTGCTCTGGAGCCCACGAGCCACAACTACTGAGCCCACATGCCACAACCGCTGAAACCCGTGGGCCTGGAACCCCTGCTCTGCAACAAGAGAAGCCCGTGCACCACAACGAAGAGTAGCCCCTGCTCGCTGCAACTAGAGAAAGCCTGTGCACAGTAACCAAGACCCAGCGCAGCCAAAAATAAACAAATAAACTTATTTTAAAAAAAACACAAAAAAGACCAAAAAGCCAACTGCCACTTCTGAGGTGCTGGGAGCAAAATCAGGGTCTTGCACATGATCCCTGTGCACAGCACCACCAAGTGGGTGGGCAGACCAACTAAGCCACCCTTCTGGCCTGACCCACGGCTCAGCCCCTACGCTCACGCCATTTAAGGAACGAGCTCGCCCCCTTCTCTGGGAGCGAGCAAGGGAACCTGTTACTGGTTTTTCACTCTCTTGTGCTACAGCACGAGTCCCAGTAAAGCCTTGCCTGAATTTCTCATCTGGCCTCTTCTCAATTTCTATTGATTAAAGGGTCCAAGAACCTGGGTCAGTAACGCAAGGACTGGCTCCTTCCTGAGGGCCTCGGACGCCTTTAAGGAAATTGGGCTTATCCTTAAGATATTGGGGAATTGGGAAATTTACATGAGGCTGTGACATGATTAGATTTAGATTTTGAACACTTACTTGGGCAGCCAGTGCGGGGTGGACCCATGCAGTGGACTCCAGGCAGGCAGGGGACAAGCCAGGGCTGCTGCCCTCAACCCAGCCAGACAAGATACGGCCAGATTTCTTGGAATGGAAGGAAACATGGTGGAGGACAATGGGACATAGGGGCAGATTTATCGTGAAGGTTATGATGCTTAAACTAGGCAAGGGCCCCTTCCAAGGTCCTGGGAGGGGGCCTAGCAAGGTGTTCACAGGCATTTCCTAAATTTCCAACGTCAGACATTCTTGTATGTTTTCTTAAAAAGACCCCTCCAAAACAAGATGTATGATTCAGACACAGGGAGGCTGAGGTTCAGAGATGTTAAATGACAATGACATTGGAGCGGGTCAGGGAAAGAGAA
>NW_006770904.1:586303-586803 GCF_000442215.2 Lipotes vexillifer
AAGCAAGACAGACAATACAGAAATGTTGCTTTTTTAAACTAAATGTTCTATGGTATGTTGTGGAGATCAAACAGATACAAGGTCTGGAAAAGACTTTCTGTGACATCAGCCCCTTTCTCTATTAGTGGCATGCTCCTTCAACCTCTGTCCTTCCGTAACAGTCAGTTATTTTGTTCTTAGTGTTAAACACATTCCACAGCACAAATCCTTGCAGACCTTATTTGACTGGAGGATTTCAATATTTTACATTTATCATTGTAAAGCCAAGGGCAACTTCATAACTTTCTTGGGGGGTTTTGTATGAAGCTGTTACATGTAGGGATAAGGTGAAAGAAATAAATCCTAGATCCTTGTCCTTTCAAGTTAGGTGTTTTGCTGTTTAAATGAACTTCGTGTGTGTGTGTGTGTGTGTGTGTGTGTGTGTGTGTGTCTGTGTGTGTGTGTGTGTGTGTGTGTCTGTGTGTGTGTGTGTGTGTGTGTGTGTGTCTGTGTGTGTGTGT
>NW_006770904.1:586834-589334 GCF_000442215.2 Lipotes vexillifer
TGTGTGTGTCTCTGTGTGTGTGTCTGTGTGTGTGTGTGTCTGTGTGTGTCTGTGTGTGTGTGCGTGTGTCTGTGTGTGTGCGTGTCTGTGTGTCTGTGTGTGTCTGTGTATGTCTGTGTGTGTCTGTGTGTGTCTCTGTGTGTGTGTCTGTGTGTGTGTCTCTGTGTGTGTGTCTGTGTGTGTGTCTCTGTGTGTGTGTCTGTGTGTGTGTCTCTGTGTGTGTGTCTGTGTGTGTGTCTCTGTGTGTGTGTCTGTGTGTGTGTCTCTGTGTGTGTGTCTGTGTGTGTGTCTCTGTGTGTGTGTCTGTGTGTGTGTCTCTGTGTGTGTGTCTGTGTGTGTGTCTCTGTGTGTGTGTCTGTGTGTGTGTCTCTGTGTGTGTGTCTGTGTGTGTGTCTCTGTGTGTGTGTCTGTGTGTGTGTCTCTGTGTGTGTGTCTGTGTGTGTGTCTCTGTGTGTGTGTCTGTGTGTGTGTCTCTGTGTGTGTGTCTGTGTGTGTGTCTCTGTGTGTGTGTCTGTGTGTGTGTCTCTGTGTGTGTGTCTGTGTGTGTGTCTCTGTGTGTGTGTCTGTGTGTGTGTCTCTGTGTGTGTGTCTGTGTGTGTGTCTCTGTGTGTGTGTCTGTGTGTGTGTCTCTGTGTGTGTGTCTGTGTGTGTGTCTCTGTGTGTGTGTCTGTGTGTGTGTCTCTGTGTGTGTGTCTGTGTGTGTGTCTCTGTGTGTGTGTCTGTGTGTGTGTCTCTGTGTGTGTGTCTGTGTGTGTGTCTCTGTGTGTGTGTCTGTGTGTGTGTCTCTGTGTGTGTGTCTGTGTGTGTGTCTCTGTGTGTGTGTCTGTGTGTGTGTCTCTGTGTGTGTGTCTGTGTGTGTGTCTCTGTGTGTGTGTCTGTGTGTGTGTCTCTGTGTGTGTGTCTGTGTGTGTGTCTCTGTGTGTGTGTCTGTGTGTGTGTCTCTGTGTGTGTGTCTGTGTGTGTGTCTCTGTGTGTGTGTCTGTGTGTGTGTCTCTGTGTGTGTGTCTGTGTGTGTGTCTCTGTGTGTGTGTCTGTGTGTGTGTCTCTGTGTGTGTGTCTGTGTGTGTGTCTCTGTGTGTGTGTCTGTGTGTGTGTCTCTGTGTGTGTGTCTGTGTGTGTGTCTCTGTGTGTGTGTCTGTGTGTGTGTCTCTGTGTGTGTGTCTGTGTGTGTGTCTCTGTGTGTGTGTCTGTGTGTGTGTCTCTGTGTGTGTGTCTGTGTGTGTGTCTCTGTGTGTGTGTCTGTGTGTGTGTCTCTGTGTGTGTGTCTGTGTGTGTGTCTCTGTGTGTGTGTCTGTGTGTGTGTCTCTGTGTGTGTGTCTGTGTGTGTGTCTCTGTGTGTGTGTCTGTGTGTGTGTCTCTGTGTGTGTGTCTGTGTGTGTGTCTCTGTGTGTGTGTCTGTGTGTGTGTCTCTGTGTGTGTGTCTGTGTGTGTGTCTCTGTGTGTGTGTCTGTGTGTGTGTCTCTGTGTGTGTGTCTGTGTGTGTGTCTCTGTGTGTGTGTCTGTGTGTGTGTCTCTGTGTGTGTGTCTGTGTGTGTGTCTCTGTGTGTGTGTCTGTGTGTGTGTCTCTGTGTGTGTGTCTGTGTGTGTGTCTCTGTGTGTGTGTCTGTGTGTGTGTCTCTGTGTGTGTGTCTGTGTGTGTGTCTCTGTGTGTGTGTCTGTGTGTGTGTCTCTGTGTGTGTGTCTGTGTGTGTGTCTCTGTGTGTGTGTCTGTGTGTGTGTCTCTGTGTGTGTGTCTGTGTGTGTGTCTCTGTGTGTGTGTCTGTGTGTGTGTCTCTGTGTGTGTGTCTGTGTGTGTGTCTCTGTGTGTGTGTCTGTGTGTGTGTCTCTGTGTGTGTGTCTGTGTGTGTGTCTCTGTGTGTGTGTCTGTGTGTGTGTCTCTGTGTGTGTGTCTGTGTGTGTGTCTCTGTGTGTGTGTCTGTGTGTGTGTCTCTGTGTGTGTGTCTGTGTGTGTGTCTCTGTGTGTGTGTCTGTGTGTGTGTCTCTGTGTGTGTGTCTGTGTGTGTGTCTCTGTGTGTGTGTCTGTGTGTGTGTCTCTGTGTGTGTGTCTGTGTGTGTGTCTCTGTGTGTGTGTCTGTGTGTGTGTCTCTGTGTGTGTGTCTGTGTGTGTGTCTCTGTGTGTGTGTCTGTGTGTGTGTCTCTGTGTGTGTGTCTGTGTGTGTGTCTCTGTGTGTGTGTCTGTGTGTGTGTCTCTGTGTGTGTGTCTGTGTGTGTGTCTCTGTGTGTGTGTCTGTGTGTGTGTCTCTGTGTGTGTGTCTGTGTGTGTGTCTCTGTGTGTGTGTCTGTGTGTGTGTCTCTGTGTGTGTGTCTGTGTGTGTGTCTCTGTGTGTGTGTCTGTGTGTGTGTCTCTGTGTGTGTGTCTGTGTGTGTGTCTCTGTGTGTGTGTCTGTGTGTGTGTCTCTGTGTGTGTGTCTGTGTGTGTGTCTCTGTGTGTGTGTCTGTGTGTGTGTCTCTGTGTGTGTGTCTGTGTGTGTGTCTCTGTGTGTGTGTCTGTGTGTGTGTC
>NW_006770904.1:594334-639267 GCF_000442215.2 Lipotes vexillifer
AGACACAGACCTACTAGAGAATGGACTTGAGGATATGGGAAGGGGGAAGGGTAAGCTGTGACAGAGAGAGAGAGGCATGGACATATATACACTACCAAACGTAAGGTAGATAGCTAGCGGGAAGCAGCCTCATGGCACAGTGAGATCAGCTCGGTGCTTTGTGACCGCCTGGAGGGGTGGGATAGGGAGGGTGGGAGGGAGGGAGACGCAAGAGGGAAGTGATATGGGAACATATGTATATGTATAACTGATTCACTTTGTTATAAAGCAGAAACTAACACACCATTGTAAAGCACTTATACCCCAATAAAGATGTTTAAAAAATTTAAAAAATGAGTTCCTTGTTAGTTAAAATGTCACAGCATCATAACATTTTTATGTGATATCCTGAAGAATGGGTAGTGAGAGAAAATTTCATTGCAGATTTTTGCAACGTAGTGGGTTTTTAAAAATATTTTATTTATTTATTTATTTATTTTCTGTCTTTATTGGGGGAGGCTGCATCGGGTCTTCATTGCAGCATGTGGGCTTCTCTCTAGTTGTGGCATGGGTTTTTTTCTCTCTCATTGAGGTGCACGAGCTCAGTAGTTGTGGCGTGCGGGCTTAGTTGCCCTGTGGCATGTAGGATCTTAGTTCCCCGACCAGGGATTGAACCACGTCGCCTGCATGGGAAGGCGGATTCTTTACCACTGGACCAGGGAAGTCCCTGCAACGTCGTTTTTTAAGAGTATTCCTATGTAAATTATATAAAGCATCCATAATTTACTAACATACACCCTTTTCACTCTGGTCAGGATTTTGATGAACTCTTCTTTAATGTTTAGCTACAAATTTATTCTCTCGTCCACGCCCACTGTGAAGGTAGCATGCACACACTGCTAAACATTATAGAACAATGGCTTGGAATTTCTGGTACATTCATGGCAAGTTTAAAAGAAACCAAAACATCAGACCAGGGCTTCCCTGGTGGCACAGTGGCTGAGAGTCCGCCTGCTGATGCAGGGGACACGGGTTCGTGCCCCGGTCCGGGAAGATCCCACGTGCCGCGGAGCGGCTGGGCCCGTGAGCCATGGCCGCTGAGCCTGCGCATCCGGAGCCTGTGCTCCGCAACGGGAGAGACCACAACAGTGAGAGGCCCGCGGGCCGCAAAAAAAAAAAAAAAAAAAAATCAGACCACTGCTTTCTCATTTCCCAATTGACCATTTCTTTCCCATACGTCCCCCACAGGTCTCACACACACTGTAGCGGACGTAGTCAGCACCCTGCCCATATCCTACGGGTAATTAGAAAACTTACTGGGAAAGCCTGCAACTCTACACAGAGGGCTTTTTTCTGACTACAGGAGAAAAGGAGCAAGAAGTGCTGGAGAGGCAATGACCCTCAAAGCAGCATTCAACCAATGATGGAGAAAGAGTACGTGAATAAATACCCAGTTTCCACATCTCTCAACTGGAATAACTTGAAGGTGTGTTGCATACAATGGTAACTAGCCTGATAATACACCATTTATTGCCTTCTCTTTTCTCCTCGTTTTGGTCTTATTTCCCCAAACTTCTTCCAGTACTTCCTGTGTGCACCTTCCAGACAAACTGCTTGACCCAAAATCTTATCTCCACGTCAACTTCTTGGAAACCCTGAACCAAAATCTAACACATGGTTCCCATAACCGCTAAATGTTCTCAGCTTCTAAGACATTGGAACTGAAAGGCACCTCACAGTCCTATTACACAACCCTGATAGGTTTGATTTTCATATGGAAACACTGAGATCCAGACAGACTGACCCCAAGGTCACATAAGCAGTCAATGGCAAAGGGCAAACACCTTGAGCCCCCCAGGATTCTATTTGGAGTGTAAGACTTAAGTCTGGCTAAGGACCAAGGACATTTCTGAACCAAAATACTACTTTTAGCAGAAGTCTGTGGCAGGATTTGAATTGAAGAATAGAAAAAGTCCATGGTGATATGCTGTGTGTAAGAGAACAAAAAATTAAGAGGTTGATATATTGTGAGGGTGACAGGAGTTATGGAGAAAGGTATCATTATTAGTTAAAGAGAGCTGAGAATACACAGGAAAATCTTCATAAGAGCTAAGGGAACATCTGCATCGTCTTCGACTCTCAAACTCCTATCACTCAGTATTTTGAACGTATATGAAAAATATGGTAAGTCTTCCCACCTTTGGGAGAACAACACTTTCAAGCCCCAGACCCTTGGATAATAGTAGAGAAACCCCTTTCTCTGTACTCTGCTTTTGGTCAGCAGGGTCAAGGTTTTGCTCTTCATCTTCTGTTGGAATTTAGCCCTTGACTTTGACAATTTCAGCCGTTGCTGTAGGAAGTAAACCTAGAGCCAAACAGACACCAGAGAACCTTTAAAAAATAAGACCCTGACCTATTTAAAAAGTGCCTTATGAAGCACACAGTCGTCTTAAATGACACCGCAGAAGAGAAAGCATGCCTCAAAACAGTTTATAAATATAAATACTATTCTACGTGTGCATTCGTTCTCATTTGTCCAAACATCCACATTCCTTTGATGTGAGATCTCTCTGAGGGCTTGACGTATTAAAGCAATCCTGCAATTTATCGACCAATAATAACACCTTCAAAGGAAAGTAATATACTTAATGGCACCTCATCAAGTTTTTAATTTATTTTATTCCTCTAAAGTTTCAAGAGACAAATTGGAGACAAATAATTAGTATTATTTGATTCAAGTCTTGATCTTGGTTGTTATGAATAAAGAGCAGCTTTTGAGTTTATGTTCAAGGTCAAAATATGGAAGATTACATTTATTCCGAGACTCCTTTCAAACATAGGTTTCTAGGGTGGGTGTGGGGTAGGCAGAATAATGTCCCCCCACAATGATATTCGCATCCTAGTCCCCCAACCTGTGAATATGTTACTTTACACGGTAGAAGGGACTTTGCAGTTGCGATTAAATTAGGGCTCTTGAGATGAAGAGATTATCCTGGATTATCCAGATGGGCCAATGTAATCACAAGGATACTTATAAGAGGGAAGTGAGAAGGTCAAGTTAGAGAGGAAGGAGATGTGATGACAGAAGCAGAAGCTGCAGTGATCCCATTGCAAAGAAAGAACCAGGATCCAAGGAACGCTGGTCTCCAGAAGCTGGAAAAGGCAAGGACATGGATTCTCCCCAAGAACCTCTAGAAGGAACCAACTCTGCCTTTATCCCATTGAGACTGATTTTGGTCTTCTGATCTCCAGAACTGGAAAGCATAAATTTGTGTTTCCTTAAGCCACTAAATTTGTGGTAATTTGTTACATGAGCAACAGGAAACTAATACAAGTGGTATGTGAAAGTATTAATGCTGAACAATCTACCAAGGGGCTCCTTCAACCCGTGCCGTGCATTCTAATTTGCCCAATCTCAGGGCAGCAGGGTGGAGCGGAAAAAGCAAAGGCTTAGATCAGTCAGACATCCTCTGAGTTCCAATCCTGGCTCTGCCCCTTACTGTCTGTGTGCTTTTGGGCTGGTTATTTCACCTCCTCGAGCCTTAACTATCTCATAGGTAGAGCAGTGGTTGTCTGCATTTCAGATCCAATAGAATTACATCTCTATGGCAACAGCAATAAATCATCCAGCTAGAATAAAGGTACCAGTAGGTTGTCGTGAGGTTTAAATGAGATGATGTGTATAAGGGGTCTATGCAGTGTTTATTTTAGAGCAGACGCTCAACAGAGGCCAGTTCTCTTTACTTCACCTCAACCTTGCACAGCAGAGGTTGATCCCACAGGGAGCTTTCTAAAATGCAGGTGTATGAATCTCATCATCAATACCTTCCTGCCTCAACTGGGAGAACATCAAATCTTCTTATCAGGGTTTATAAGATGCCTTTTGATTTTTAATGGCATTATTGAGACATAATTTACATACCATAAAATTCACCCACCTTGTATACAATTCAATGAATTTTAGTATATTTACAGAGTTGTACAACCAACACCACAATCTAATTTTTGAACACTTCCAACATTCTAAAAAGAAAACAAGTGCCCATTTACCATCACTCCTTATTCTCACCCTAGCCCTACACAACCACAATCTATATTCCCTCAGGTGGATTCCAAATGTGGTTCACCCTTGCCTCAAGAAGAAAATTTCACTATTTATGCAAATAGACACTCATAAGCTTACTGGCCATCACTTCAAAATTCTATACCAGCTTTTCTCAAAAATGAAAAACAGGGCTTCCGTGGTGGCGCAGTGGTCGAGAGTCCGCCTGGCGATGCAGGGGACACGGGTTCGTGTCCCGGTCTGGGAAGATCGCCTTGAGCCATGGCCTCTGAGCCTGCGCGTCCGAAGCCTGTGCTCCGCAACGGGAGAGGCCACAACAGTGAGAGGCCTGCGTAAAGAGCGGCGGGGCCCGGGAGCCATGGCTGCTGAGCCTGCGCGTCCAGAGCCTGTGCTCCGCAACAGGAGGCCACAAGTGAGAGGCCTGCGTACCGCAAAAAAAAAAAAAAAAAAAAAAAAAAAAAAAAAAAAAAAAAGGGGTTTTTTTAATTATCCCTGAAGGGACCTGGGTTTTATTGGTTAGAACCTCCAGTATTACAGGGAACTGAAATTTAAAAGGTACACTTTCAAATCATGATTTTTCAAGAATGTACAAATTTAAATGCTCCCCTTCTCACTTTTCCTCCCCAGCCCCACACTCCAAAACTCTGGTCTCAGTGGTGAGAAGGCCCACTGTTCTAGAGATGAATATACATGGACCCAAAGTCCCCGGGGGCCCATCAGCTCCCTCGTGCATGGAGGGTGGTTCCCATCCCCCTTCCCCTCCCCTCCATACCACATAGGTGTCTTCAGTAATCTGAGGGCCAGATCCTTTTCATTTTGCTTACCCCAGGCTTCTAGGTGGTCTGTTGTACTGTTGCTGGTGGGCCTGGCTTTTGTCACCGTGGGAATGGGTTCCCTGGGGATAAGTTTGGGCAGGAAATTTCTAACCAGGGCAGTAGGGGATGTCATAAGCCACAGGGTGGCCAAGCCTGCATCTGTGAGCGAATCTGAAGTCTAAGTACTGACAAGAACACAGGTAAAGTATGATGTCCAAAGAGGTCAAGAGATGAGTTTCAGGCCCTAGAATACCAGGCGCACCAGGCTAGCATTGGGAGAAGATGAAATCAGGGAAGAAACAAGTGAAAGTGAGACAGGCTGGGACCTGGGACCCTTTGCTGCAGTGCTTGCACCTGGATAAACAACTCCTCCAGCAATAAAATACAAAGAAACTATAAGGGACTAAAAATAGCTGTGCACATGCAGCAGTTGGGGCAAATTATAGACAACAAGATACAAAAAGACTAAGAACTCAACTGACACTTCTGAAGAGCCGGGAGCAAAAGCAGGTAAGGAACCAGCTCGCCCCATCCAGCTCCCTGAGTGAGCAAAGCAAGGGAACCTGTTACTTGTTCTAGCTCCCTCCTGATCACTTTCTGTTGACTTAGGAGGCCAAAGAACCCTGGTTGGTAACAAAAGGGATCCCAAAATATTTCCTCCAGCACTAGCCGGTTTGTGCTGCTCGCTCTGGTACGTGAATGCCTTAAGTTAACTCCAAGGGCCAGGGCAGAGCACACGGGCTCAAAATAGTGGATGGACTGCACTGAAGAACAAGAAATATCTCTTCATGACTGTCCCAGCCATGTCCATTCTATTACCGATCATTCTACCGATCATTTCTATACAGTTTCAATTCACGGAGATACGGTTTAGAAGACAACTTTCGCAATGATCGTTGTTTTTGTCATTCTTAGATTCATGCCCATGAACTACCCATAGCATAAAATGGGAAACATTTATATGGCATCCAAAATCTTAATGCTTTACCACCTGTCATCATAATACTACTGGCCAAAAAATGGGATACGAGAAGAATGGCTATGGGGAGGATTAATTCAACTTCTAAAATATGCTGGGCACTTAGGTCCTCTTCTTTTGGATTTAATATTTAAATAACTTGATACAGTTATTAGACAAATTGGGTCTATAAACATCCACCAGGATAAATAGGGGTACATCCTTTTCTACCTTGCCATAGTTTGGATTTTCTTTTTTTTATAATCAGAAATGAGGAGTGAGCTTAAGAAGTAACTGCACCTGGGACTTCCCTGGTGGCACAGTCGTTAAGAATCTACCTGCCAATGCAGGGGACATGGGTTTGAGCCCTGGTCCGGGAAGATCCCACATGTCACAGAGCAACTAAGCCAGTGCACCACAACTGCTGAGCCTGCACTCTAGAGCCCACGAGCCACAACTACTGAGCCTGCATGCCACAACTACTGAAGCTGGCGCTCCTAGAACCTGTGCTCTGTAGCAAGAGAACCCACCACAATGAGAAGCTCGCACACCGCAACAAAGAGTAGTCCCTGCTCGCCGCAACTAGAGAAAGCCCACACGCAACAACGAAGACCCAACACAGACAAAAATAAATAAATTAAAAGAAAAAAAGTAGTAACTGCACCTGTTGGCCAATTATTGTGAGAAAGAGAAGTTCAGCTTCAACCAGGCTACAACTGAAATAATTGTATTTGGCAGCCGGTCCCTCATGTTTAAGTGTACAGTATTTAATTACCCAACCACAGACAGCACCTTCAGATACTTATGGGTGCGCTTTGTAAGTGACTCATCCAATAAGGTCCACTGGGGTGCAGTTATAACCAGAATCAGATGTTCCACAGAAGTAATATTATGTTTATTTTATGCTGGAGACAAGTGGATTGTAACATCTGCTCTTGACGTTTTTAAAGCAAATTTTTGACTTGATTTTTTTTTTTGTGCAGGGTTCTGAGTTCTCAAATATATGTCTAAGTACTCAACCATATACACATTTTTTGTTGAGTATCAAAATGTTGGTTGTACCCCCTAGTTATATCTGTAGCTCACTTATGAGAGTAAAATAGGGAGACCCTCCATAGGGGAGAGAATACAAGACCAGTTGCTAAATTTTCATAGCTGAACGTCAACTCTGCAGTCAGCACATCAGGAACCTAAAGCATCTGGCTCTTTCTTTTATATAGAAAACAGGCACTTTCTTTTATATAGAAACACTTTTCTTTTATATAGAAACAGGCACTCAGGCTCTTATTAGAAGTCAAGTATGAATTCCCTGCAATCTAACACTCACCAAAGACTCAGGTGAGACATCTGACTTTGAGAGAGGCAGCCTAGAAAAACGAACTCTGCTTTTCCAGGTCAGAGCATCTCAACGCTGCCCGCACACTAGGATCACCTGGGGTGCTTTAAAAATACTTACACCAGAGTCCTACCCTGAACATTTGACTTAGAATGTTTCAAGGGTTTCCTGGGGTTGTGAACCACTATTCTAGAACCTTCCTTCTCCAAGTGTGGATCATGGACCAGCAGCATTAGCATCTCTGGGGAGACTGTTAGAAATGAAGTGCTTTGAGCCCCACTCCAGGCCGGCTGGATCAGCATCTGCTATTCAAAAGGTTCTCAGGTGATTATAATGCATTTGCAAGTTGGAGAATCACTTTTTAAAAGAAGGTTCTAGGAGCTCTTCATATTGTCAGCTCATCACAAAGTAGCCCCACCAGCAGGACGTCTCTGGTGAAATGCCTTAACTGAGCCCCAGCTTCATGATCTGCCTGAAGATCAGTATAGTCCGTTGGTGTCAACTATACAATTCTCACCAAAGACATTTTCCCCATGATACGCCCAATATTCCTTAATCAAGAACCCATGCAATGAAAGTCCTCTTACGTTTTAATGACAGCAAAAGCTCATGTCACCACATGCATTCAGTTCCTACTTACATATAATTTTTTTAACATCTTTATTGGGGTATAATTGCTTTACAATGGTGTGTTAGTTTCTGCTTTATAACAGAGTGAATCAGTTATACATAGACATATGTTCCCATATCTCTTCCCTCTTTGTCTCCCTCCCTCCCACCCTCCCTATCCCACCCCTCCAGGCGGTCACAAAGCACGGAGCTGATCTCCCTGTGCTATGCGGCTGCTTCCCACTAGCTATCTATCTACCTTACGTTTGTTAGTATATATACGTCCATGCCTCTCTCTCGCCCTGTCACAGCTCACCCTTCCCCCTCCCCATATCCTCAAGTCTGTTCTCCAGTAGGTCTGTGTCTTTATTCCTGTTTTACCCCTAGGTTCTTCAATTTTAAAGCCTGTAGACAGTCTAATTCACAAAAATCTCTGAAAATTGCAGGTGTTCTATGTAAATGGGCTTGGTGGTGCTCTTATTTCGTAAACTAAATCTGTGGGGGCCACAGAGCTACACAATCACTCCAATAATTATGTAACTATTTCATTTCTTTGGCCACATCAATAACGCGCCACAG
Source organism: Lipotes vexillifer (assembly GCF_000442215.2). Taxonomy (NCBI): domain Eukaryota; kingdom Metazoa; phylum Chordata; class Mammalia; order Artiodactyla; family Lipotidae; genus Lipotes; species Lipotes vexillifer. The sequence goes on from NW_006770904.1 coordinate 602,674, forward strand.
GAATTTCGAGAGACGGCATCATTGTTAAGTCATTAAAACACGTCCGCAAGTAACCATTAGTGGATGCACCTGGAATGCTCTCCACTTGCTTTAATACCCATCTCCCTGCCACTCAACTGCAAGTCAGAGGTGAGAAGGGGGAACACTATAGACTAATGGTTCTTCAGGTGGGGCCCCAGGACTAGCAACGACACCTGGGAACTTGTTAGAAGTAAGAGTTGTCAGGTCACACCCAGACCTACTGAATCGGAAACTCTAGGGGTGGAATTCAGCAGTATATATTTTAACAAGAGCCTAAGTGATTCCGACGTATGTGTGATTTGAAAACCACTGGGAGCATTCAGTGTGAGGGGAGCTCACAGAATTTTCATTTCTGACAATTTCCCAGGTGAAGCTGAGCAGTAAACTAAAAAACCACTGTTGAAGAGCATTGAGAGGGAAAACAGCATAAACATTATTTAAAGCCATTTTAGGAGGCTTTTAACAAAATTCTAAGAATTTTAGTTTATTTTTCAAAAACTCAGAAATAGGCCGTCTTGAGTTGAGTGTCCTGTGAGGAGCTTCGGCGCACGTCCTGAGCTGAGGTGTTGGCTCAGCCGTTTCACAAGGGACTCTGGTATGAAGGGCTGGGACAAGGCCTCTGCATGGGGCCTGCTATGAGCAACAGAAACAGACTAAGCACAAAGCGAAAGAAGTTGGAAGGGCTAGGCCTGAAGTGAGATTGCTAGATTTATGTACTTTCCAGATGAAATGTGGATCCTCTAGCAACAGGAGCCATGTGGCTGACAGTGTCTTGGTGCTCCAGCCGGGTGTCAAGCCTGAGCCTCTGAGGTGGGAGAGCCGAGTTCAGGACATTGGACCACCAGAGACCTCCCAGCCCCATGTAATATCAATTGTCAAGAGCTCTCCCAGAGATCTCCATCTCAACCCTAAGACCCAGCTCCACTCAACGACCAGCAAGCTCCAGTGCTGGACACCCCATGCCAAACAACTAGCAAGACAGGAAAATATACCCACCCATTAGCAGAGAGGCTGCCGAAAATCATACTAAGTTCACAGACACCCCAAAGCACACCACCAGATGCAGTCCTGCCCACCAGAAAGACAAGATCCAGCCTCATCCACCAGAACACAGGCACCAGTCCCCTTCACCAGGAAGCCTACACAACCCACAGAACCAACCTTAGCCACTGAGGGCGGACACCAAAAGCAATGCAAACTACGAACATGCAGCCTGTGAAAAGGAGACCCCAAACACAGTAAGTTAAGCGCAACAAGACAGAGAAACACACAGCAGATGAAGGAGAAAGGTAAAAACTCACCAGACCAACCAAATGAAGAGGAAATAGGCAGTCTACCTGAAAAAGAATTCAGAATAATGATAGTAAAGAATATCCAAAATCTTGGAAATAGAATAAATACAAGCAACGTTTAACAAGGACCTAGAAAAACTAAAGAGCAAACAAACTATGATAAACAGCACAATAAATAAAACTTAAAATTCTCTAGAAGGAATCAATAGCAGAGTAACTGAGGCAGAAGAATGGATAAGTGACCTGGAAGATAAAATAGTGGAAATAACTACTGCAGAGCAGAATAAAGAAAAAAGAATGAAAAGAATTGAGGACAGTCTCAGAGACCTCTGGGACAATATTAAACACACCAACATTCGAATTATAGGGGTCCCAGAAGAACAAGAGAAAGAGAAAGGGACTGAGAAAATATTTGAAGAGATTATAGTTGAAAACTTCCCTAATATGGGAAAGGAAATAGTCAATCAAGTCTAGGAAGTGCAGAGAGTCCCAACAGGATAAATCCAAGGAGAAACACACCAAGACACATAATAATCAAACTATCAAAAATTAAATACAGAGAAAAAATATTAAAAGCAGCAAGGGAAAAGCAACAAATAACATACAAGGGAATCCCCATAAGGTTAACAGCTGATCTTTCAGCAGAAACTCTGAAGGCCAGAAGGGAGTGGCAGGACATATTTAAAGTGATGAAAGGGAAAAACCTACAACCAAGATTACTCTACCCAGCAAGGATCTCATTCAGATACAACAGACATATTAAAACCTTCACAGACAAGCAAAAGCTAAGAGAATTCAGCACCACCAAATCAGCTTCACAACAAATGCTGAAGGAACTTCCCTAGGCAGGAAACACAAGAAAATGGAAAGAGCAACAATAACAAACCCAAACAATTAAGAAAATGGTAATAGGAACATACGTATTGATAATTACCTTAAATGTAAATGGATTAAATGCTCCAACCAAAAGACAGAGACTGGCTCAATGGATTCAAAAACAAGACCCATATATATGCTGTATACAAGAGACCCACTTCAGACCTCGGGACACATACAGACTGAAAGTCAGGGGATGGAAAAAGATATTCCATGCAAATGGAAATCAAAAGAAAGCTGGAGTAGCCATTCTCATATCAGACAAAATAGGCTTTAATATAAAGACTATTACAAGAGACAAAGAAGGACACTACATAATGATCAAGGGATCGATCCAAGAGGAAGATATAACAATTGTAAATATTTATGCACCCAACATAGGAGCACCTCAATACATAAGGCAAATGCTAACAGCCATAAAAGGGGAAATCGACAGTAACACAATCATAGTAGGGGATTTTAACACCCCACTTTCACCAATGGACAGATCATCCAAAATGAAAATAAATAAGGAAACACAAGCTTTAAATGATACATTAAACAAGATGGACTTAATTGATATTTATAGGACATTCCATCCAAAAACAACAGAATACACATTATTCTCAAGTGCTCATGGAACATTCTCCAGGATAGATCATATCTTGGGTCACAAATCAAGCCTTGGTAAATTTAAGAAAATTGAAATTGTATCAAGTATCTTTTCCGACCACAACGCCATGAGACTAGATATCAATTATAGGAAAAGAGCTGTAAAAAATACAAACACATGGAGGCTAAACAATACACTACTTAATAACGAAGTGATCACTGAAGAAATCAAAGAGGAAATTAAAAAATACCTAGAAACAAATGACAATGGAGATACAACGACCCAAAACCTATGGGATGCAGCAAAAGCAGTTCTAAGAGGGAAGTTTATAGCAATACAAGCCCACCTTAAGAAGCAGGAAACATCTCGAATAAACAACCTAACCTTGCACCTCAAGCAATTAGAGAAAGAAGAACAAAAAAACCCCAGAGTTAGCAGAAGGAAAGAAATCATAAAAATCAGATCAGAAATAAATGAAAAAGAAATGAAGGAAACAATAGCAAAGATCAATAAAACTAAAAGCTGGTTCTTTGAGAAGATAAACAAAATTGATAAACCATTAGCCAGACTCATCAAGAAAAAAAGGGAGAAGACTCCAATCAACAGAATTAGAAATGAAACGGAGAAGTAACAACTGACACTGCATAAATACAAAGTATCATGAAAGATTACTACAAGCTACTATATGCCAATAAAATGGACAACCTGGAAGAAATGGAAAAATTCTTAGAAATGCACAACCTTCTGAGACTGAACCAGGAAGAAACAGAAAATATAAACAGACCAATCACCAGCACTAAAATTGAAAGTGTGATTTAAAATCTTCCAACAAACAAAAGCCCAGGACCAGATGGCTTCACAGGCGAATTCTATCAAACATTTAGAGAAGAGCTAACACCCATCCTTCTCAAACTCTTCCAAAATATAGCAGAGGGAGGAACACTCCCAAACTCATTCTACGAGGCCACCATCACCCTGATACCAAAACCAGACAACGATGTCACAAGAAAAGAAAACTACAGGCCAATATCACTGATGAAAACAGATGCAAAAATCGTCAACAAAATACTAGCAAACAGAATCCAACAGCACATTAAAAGGATCATACACCATGATCAAGTGGGGTTTATCCCAGGAATGCAAGGATTCTTCAATATACGCAAATCAATCAATATTAACAAATTGAAGGATTAAAACAAATGATAATTTCAATAGATGCTCAAAAAGCTTTCAACAAAATTCAACACGAATTTATGATTAAAAACCCTCCTGGAAGTAGGCATATAGAAACTTACCTCAACATAACAAAGGCCATATATGACAGACCCACAGCCAACATCGTCCTCAATGGTGAAATACTGAAACCATTGCCACTAATATCAGGAACAGGACAAGGATGCCCACTCTTACTGCTATTATTCAACATAGTTTTGGAAGTTTTAGCCATAGCAATCAGAGAAGAAAAAGAAATAAAAGGAATTCAAATCGGAAAAGAAGAAGTAAAACGGTCACTGTTTACAGATGACATGATACTATACATAGGGAATCCTAAAGATGCTACCAGAAAACTACTAGAGCTAATCAATGAATTTGGTAAAGTAGCAGGATACAAAATTAATGCACAGAAATCTCTTGCATTCCTATACACTAATGATGAAAAATCTGAAAGAGAAATTAAGGAAACACTCCCATTTACCACTGCAACAAAAAGAATAAAATACCTAGGAATAAACCCACCTAAGGAGACAAAAGACCTGTATGCAGAAAACTATATGACACTGATGAAAGAAATTAAAGATGATACAAACAGATGCAGAGATATACCATGTTCTTGGATTGGAAGAATCAACATGGTGAAAATGACTATATTATCCAAAGCAATCTACAGATTCAATGCAATCCCTATCAAACTACCAATGGCATTTTTCAGAGAACTAGAACAAAAAAATTTCACAATTTGTATGGAAACACAAAGGACCCCGAATAGCCAAAGCAATCTTGAGAAAGAAAAACAGAGCTGGAGGAATCAGGCTCCCTGACTCCAGACTATACTACAAAGCTACAGTAATCAAGACAGTATGGTACTGGCAGAAAAACAGAAATACAGATCAATGGAGCATGATAGAAAGCCCAGAGATAAGCCCACACACATATTGTCACCTTATCTTTGATAAAGGAGGCAAGAATATATAATGGAGAAAAGACAGCCTCTTCAATAAGTGGTGCTGAGAAAACTGGACAGCTACATGTAAAGGAATGAAATTAGAACACTCCCTAATACCAGACACAAAAATAAACTCAAAATGGATTAAAAACCTAAATGTAAGGCCAGACACTATCAAACTCTTAGAGGAAAACATAGGCAGAACACTCTATGACATAAATCACAGCAAGACCCTTTTTGACCCACCTCCTAGAGAAATGGAAATAAAAACAAAAATAAACAAATGGGACCTAATGAAACTTAACACAGCAAAGGAAACCATAAACAAGACGAAAAGACAACCCTCAGAATGGGAGAAAATATTTGCAAACGAAGCAAGTGACAAAGCATTAATCTCCAAAATATACAAGCAGCTCATGCAGCTCAATATCAAAAAGCAAACAACTCAATCCAAAAATGGGCAGAAGACCTAAGCAGACATTTCTCCAAAGAAGATATACAGATTGCCAACAAACACATGAAAGGATGCTCAACATCACTAATCATTAGAGAAATGCAAATCAAAACTACAATGAGGTATCACCTCATACCCATCAGAATGGCCATCATCAAAAAAGCTACAAACAGCAAATGCTGGAGAGGGTGTGGAGAAAAGGGAACCCTCTTGCGCTGTTAGTAGGAATGTAAATTGATACAGCCACTATGGAGAACAGTATGGAGGTTCCTTAAAAAACTAAAAATAAAACTACCACGTGACGCAGCAATCCCACTACTGGGCATATACCCTGAGAAAACCATAATTCAAAAAGAGTCATGTACCACAGTGTTCATTGCAGCACTATTTACAATAACCAGGATGTGGAAGCAATCTAAGTGCCCATTGACAGATGAATGGATAAAGAAGATGTGGCACATATATACAATGGAATACTACTCAGCCATAAAAAGAATGAAACTGAGTTATTTGTAGTGAGGTGGATGGACCTAGAGACTGTCATACACAGTGAAGTAAGTCAGAAAGAGAAAAATACCGTATGTTAACACATATATATGGAATTTAAAAAAATGGTTCTGAAGATCCTAGGGGCAGGACAGGAATAAAGACGCAGACATAGAGAATGGACTTGAGGACACGGGGAGGGAAATGGGTAAGCTGGGATGAAGTGAGAGAGTGGCACTGACATATATACACTACCAAATGTAAAATAGGTAGTTAGTGGGACGTAGCCGCATAGCACAGGTAGATCAGCTCGGTGCTTTGTGACCACCTAGAGGGGTGGGATAGGGAGGGTGGGAGGGAGATTGCAAGAGGGAAGGGATATATGTATATGTATAGCTGATTCACTTTGTTATACAGCAGAAACTAACACAACACTGTAAAGTAATTATATTCCAATAAAGATGTTAAAAAAATAAAGTCTAGAGCAAGAATGCTTGGTTTTAGGTAAAGTTTCGGGAGAATGAGAAAAAAGTGGGTAGTCCCTTACAAAGGCGTATTTTCAATAAAGGCCTTCCCCCTCAACTAGTAAAGCCAGGCTTGTATAGTACATACACCTGTACATAATGTTGATAATCACCAGTTTATTATTAAATGTCTTCCGGATGACTGATACTGTATGGTGAACTCCCCAGGGAAAGAAAAGGAAAAAGAAAAGTAGAATACAAAGAAAGAGAAGCAAAAAAAAAAAAAAAAAACCCAAAAAAGAAAAAACTCGAAAATAAAGAGAAAAAATTTTTGTCCTATTCGTTCAGACAATGGCTGCTTCAAAGCTGCTGTTTTCTAAGAAATTCTACCTCAGGTTTGCAAGGGCTCAGATACTAACATTATAATTTCGGTAGAGAAGTTATCTCCTGAATTATCATTTAGCAAATGGAATGTGGTGAAAGGGATATGAAATTCCATGAAAGAGAATGAGTTTGAGTGGAAATCATGGAAGCCGGCGGTCACCTTCCCCTCAGGTTATCCTCCCTGAAGGATTTCTGTAATTCTAGTGAGCGGAGCACAGATTCCCCAAAACGAATATGAAGTCTGCTCTGCCAGATTTGGAAATCGCCGCACCAGGGCTCTGCCCCTACTACCAACTCCAGAACCTCTGCTCAGGCATCTGTTGGCTCTTGGCAAAACAGGGCTTCCTGTTCTCAAGATAATGTTTAAAATGGCTCATAAAAGGTTTTTTGGACATAACCAGTCCTTGCAAAGCAATATTTTGATGATTAAACTGTAAATAAATCAGAAACATATGGAGCTAATTTCCCTTGGGTCTGGCAAAACACACTTTGGACTGTTTTCTGTCCAGAATATTTGAAGGATGGTTTCAAGTGTTTGTCGAATCAAACATGGCTTCATTTTCCCCAGTTCCCTTTCAGGCCTTGGCAGTTTAAGAACAAGACAAAGATTCCTTAAAGTTCCTCTAGAGTCGCAGTTGACTATCTAGTACAGTTGCCAGCAGCATTGCAACTCTCTCTCTTTTGGTTTCAGAATAGTTCAAGAGGTTTCTTTTAAATTTACAAAGGAAGGGTTTCAGACTTGGGTTATTTCAAAGAATAGAAACTCCCTTGTAGGTGAACTCTTTCGCACTGACCTACAGAGATCCAAGCTATCTGTTCTCGAAATGTCTGGCCTTTGAGCTCTTTGGGCAGAAGCGTTTTTGATGGAGTTCACAGTTCTGGAGGGCACTTTCGCTGTGGCCAGAAAGAATGCTCACCTTCTGGACATCTTGAGGGGGCATTTTAGAAAGAAAGAAGGAGCCCAAGATTCCGACAGGAGTTGTTGTTTTTTTTTCCCTCTTATATACTGTTTAAAAGTTTTTTAATATAATAAACAGCTCTGGCACTTCTTAAATGAAACAACCTCTGTTTTTGGATACTATTGTATCTCCAGGCACAGTACTACTAGGAGTCCTGCGGAAATAACCCTTAATAGCTAAGTGTTGAGGGAATGTTTAATTTCTTAATGTCTCAAGGACATAGGCAAATAAGTCTCGATGATACAGATTTGGGAAACAATGAGAGACTTTATATCTTTACAAAAGTTCAAAGGTAACTGATATCCAAGATGAAACACAAAACAAGGATCATGTTATTTTATGCCAGGTTATCCAAACCCAATACACAAACAGCATAATGTTTCCTCTGTTAATGAGAACATCTGTAAATAAACCATAACATTATTAATGTGAAATGTAAGAATGATTATGAGAACAATTCTTTTTTAAATTGAAGTATAATTGACTTATTATATTAGCTTCACGTATACAACGTAGTGATTCAATGTTTTTATACATTGCAAAATAATCACCACAATAAGTATAGTTACCATCTGTCACCATGCAATGTTATTACAATATTATTGACTATAGTCCCCATGACTCATTTACTTTGTAACTGGAAGTTTGTACCTTTTATTCTCCCTCACGTACTTCACTCATCGCCCCATGGCAATGAGTTTTGTTCTCTCTATCTATGAGTCTGTTTCTGTTTTGTTATGTTTGTTTATTTGTTTTTTTAGACTCCATATATAAGTAAAATCTTAGGATATTTGTCTTTGTCTGTCTGACTTATTTCACTCAGCATAATACCCTCTAGATCTATTCATGTTGTTACAGATGGCAAAATTTAATTCTTCTTTACGGCTGAGTAATATTCAGAGAATAATTTTTCTTAAGTAACATGTATTACATTCTAGGAATCCTTGAAACGTTCAAACTTTTTAAATTAAATAGCACAATATAACATAACATAAAGTGTCCAATTTCTGCAGCTACCAAATAAGTTTACCCCTCTGCAACATAAAAAGACAAAAAAGAATAAAACCTAAAAGCTAGGAGAACAACATTCTTGTGGGAGAGAAGAATTTGAACAAAAACATGGAAGCAGGAAAATATGCAGTGTAAAGACAGAATATTGGAAAAAATAACATTAAAAAGAAGAAACTAGAGAACAAGATAGGGTATTATTAACATTAATGCTTCTCTTCCTCTAAGATCTCAAATTCCAAAACTTCTCTTTGTTATTACAACCTCCAGGGTCACTCTGCTTGGGTTTGAATCCTGTTCTGTTGTTTATAAGCAGGGTGTCCTTGAGCAAGTTACTTTACTTCTTTGAGCCTCACTCTCTTCATCTGTAAAATGGGCATAATAGTTCCTGCCTTATAAGGTCCTTGTGAGGATTAAATGAGATCATTTAGCTAGAGTCACTTAACAATACCTGGAGTATAGTGAGTGCTCGAAAATTAAAACTGGCATTTCTGTTCTCAAGCCCCAGCCCTTAATCCCAGTTGAACCTGCTGTTTGCCCTTCCTGCAACCATCCAACCTCAGGCTCTCCTGATTCTAATAGGTTATCACCTCCACCTGACTTCAGACTCCTCTCAGACCTCTTCCTCCTCTTTGCCCTCCATGTGCAATCAGTGGCCAAGTCCTGTTGATTCTACTTCCTAAACCATTTGTAATTCACCTCCTCCCCTCCATTCTTCTTTGCTACACCTGGTCCAGGCCTTTGTTAAGTTATTACAAATGTATATCATCACAATATGACATTCCAATCTGACAGACTGGGTTTGTGCCTGTTGTGTGGCCTCAGACAAGGTCCTTATCCCTCCCTCCCGACCCCAGTTTATATCTCTGGGGAGAGGGTGTTACCATTGTCTTATTTAATTTTATTTTTTTTTAATTTATTTTTGGCTGCATTGCGCCTTTGTTGTTGCGTGTGGGTTTTCTCTAGTTACGGTGAGCGGGGGCTGCTCTTCGTTGCGGTGTGCAGGCTTCTCATTGCGGTGGCTCCTCTTGTTGCAGAGCACAGGCTCTAGGCACAGGAGCTTCAGTAGTCGTGGCTCGCAGGCTCTAGAGCACAGGCTCAGTAGTTGTGGCTCGCAGGCTCTAGAGCACAGGCTCAGTAGTTGTGGCGCACGGGCCCGGTTGCTCTGCGGCATGTGGGATCTTCCCGGACCAGGGCTCGAACCCGTGTCCCCTGCTTTGGCAGGTGGGTTCTTAACCACTGCGCCACCAGGGGAGCCCAACCAGAGTCTTCCTGATGTTCACAGTAGCCTTGTTCTATGAAGTCACTGTGAAAACGCAATTAGTGAACATGAACCATTGTTCCTAGGAGGAATATAGGGTTAGGTTCCTGGGAGCCTCTGGTCACAATGTTTTCATCAACTGATCAATTTATTGTGTCTTATGTGTGGTTCTGTTTAAAGACACCTTGTTTAGTATATATTGTTGATCCATTAACCTTGAACTCACGGCCGACGGCACTATGACATGTCTGAACAAGGCATATCTAACACACATATTGTCTCCCTAAAGCACATCACAGCCTTCTTGCATGGAGGGACACTAGACAGCACTTCAGCACTACACATGGGGACCGTTTTAAACAGAGAGATCACCAACAAGAAGCAAAAAAAAAAAGTGAAAAGCATGAGACTAAATAGACCACAAAAATGACACTTGTTTACAGTATGAGCTGAAACGAAAAGGCAGAGTGTCACCTTCTTTAACTTCACTGGGAATGTACGTGTGGGGCAACTCTGCACACGTCCATGGATGACTGAGAAAGTACCACGAGTATTGATTTTGGGGTCACAAATAAATTGTAGCGAATAAGCCAGATTTGCAAATACAGGATCTGTGCAGAATGAGGATTGACTGTATTTGTACCTGCCTTGAGGTTCGCTGTGCAGATTAAAGGCAATAATCTAAAGAAAAGGCTCAGCAGCTGCTAGGCGCTCAGCAAGCGAGACCTATTTATGATCATTATCATTGCTGTTAACCTTTATCACGTTCTCCACCACCGCAGCAGCGATGTGCACTCACCATCTCTCTCCGTTTACCCCGCCCTGCATCTAGTTTCCAGCTCCGACCCTGCCATTCTCTGCCGGATACTCAGGTTCTTTCCAATGTTTCTACAACTGGTTGTTTTCTTCACCCTCTCCTCCAAAAGAACTGACCTGGCCTCCTGGCCTCACATGCAATCCAGGTGTGCCTTCTACAATTTTGCTTCCTGCTTATTACCCCCTCTCCTCTCGGAAATGTCCTCTGCCCCCTCACCCTTCACGCTGAAATATACCTATTCAGCCCCCAAGACTCTTGTTAGAAACATTTCTAAAACCTTTTCTAGCTGGAATTAGTACTTCCCTCTTTTGAACCTCAATAACCATTTTCTTCTGTTCTCCTGAAGTTGTCATTTTCTGTACTTTGTTAAAACTTGTATGGACATGTTTTATTTCTCTAAATAGATGTGGGTAGATCTGATTCATCTTACCTTGCAAAACTCTTGGCATAACACCCTGTCCTTAGCTGCAGTAGATAGTAAGTGCTTTACTGATTAAATATAATAACAGCAACAACAACAAAAACTCCAAGGTAGGGCTTCCCTAGTGGCGCAGTGGTTGAGAGTCCGCCTGCCGATGCAGGGGACGCGGGTTCGTGCCCCGGTCCGGGAGGATCCCACGTGCCGCGGAGCGGCTGGGCCCGTGAGCCATGGCCGCTGAGCCTGCGCGTCCGGAGCCTGTGCTCCGCAAAGGGTAGAGGCCACAACAGTGAGGGGCCCGCGTACCGGAAAAAAAAAAAAAAAAAAACTCCAAGGTAGTTATGTTTTATTTTGTGCTTTACCAAACACATTTTTTGTTTGAGAAAGTCTACATATGAACAAACCAACTTAAATAAGAGTTCCTAATCTATGTTATTGATTTACATGAAAGCCAAAGGGAACGAATACTGGTTTTCTTAAAATCTGACGGTTTGTTCCTGAGTCTGCATCCTTATGCTTTTTAGCCTTTAGGTCCTTTTTCTGCCAAGTCATGAACCTTGAAATCAGGGCTAAATAATACAGGCACTGATATATTCTGAATTACATCATAGTTCCTTTCAACAGTTCCTTTCTAATAACCCAAACGAGAGTACTTGACACTTAGAGAGCACATCGCATCTAAATAGTTTGAAAGTTGGGTAGACTGATTTGGTGCACTAACCCATTACTTCCCCTGCCTCTGGAATGGATCCTGGTGAAAGAGAAAAGCTACTACTAGTAATGGAGTGAATTCTTGTTTGTGCTGAAATGGTACTGGGAAGGATCAGGAGGTATGATCATGATGCTTGGGGAACTGATTCTTTCCTCTTGGGCACTTGGAAGCACACCTTATTTTTAAGGAAAAAGGACACAATGGGGTTTTTACAAGTTACTAAATATGTGCTTCTTTGTTCCTCCCAGTATAATTTTTCACCACCATCAGATGTTTAAAAAGGGAAATCAAGGTACGTGTCTTGCTTGCACGATGTCCTCATGTGTCCTGTGTGGCTCTAGCATCCACACTGCTAATAGGGAGCTACAATGTGCCCCACCAGAGGATGCAAGTGGTCCAACCAAAGGGGCAGCTGCGAGTGGGGAGGGGGAGAGGGAGGCAGGGGGCACACCCACCCTTATCCGTGTACACCTGCGAATCACCTGCTCCTCCCCTGACATCACTTTCTCCTTCATGCCTTTTCACGCCTGTAGATTTACAATAGGCATCAGCTCCCCTCACTTCCCATATTTGTGGGGTCATCTCAGCCATGAGCTGGGCCCTATATCCCTTTCTCTGAAATCAAAGATCTGAAATTTAGGAAGAAAGCGATGTGTACGTATCACTTACAAATCATCTTCCTCTCTATTCACAAATTCTGTTCGTTGAATAAATAAAGGTGCGTGTGTGCGTGTGTGTGTACGTGTGTGTGCGTGTATTTCAGGTAACCGTATCACTGAATATCATGGTTCCTACTGAATGGGAACTGGGAAAGTTGGGGACTGACTGAGGAAATTGTGGAAAGTATGCATGACCACGCTGCGCACGGCAGGAGCCCAGGTGGTAGGATCAATTTCTGACTTCCTTTAAGAGACAGAATATTGAAAGGAAGTGGGAAACTAGCCCATGAAATGCCATAATCCTTTTGACCTCAGAGGAGCATCTAATCCCAAACAATGTTAAATCCATCCTCCAAGAACAGCTTTCACCATAGAGATGCAACCTTGCTAGGGACAATCTGCTAGTTCTTTGACAGAATACCCAGGTGGAAGTGAAAAACACAAGGTCCTCACTTTCCCTCTTAGTTGAAATATGCCTGAAAGTCAAGTTTCTCCTGAATCTTGGCCCAGGTCTACCAGGCTACCTTCCAAGGCATGGTCTCCCTATGGTTATTCAGAGATATCATTTTCCTTTAGACAGATGCCATTTTCTCTTATAAACCTTCTAAATTCCTAGAACAAGAATATACCTTTTAATTAATAGCTGTTATAGGATGAACTGTTTCTCCCAAATTCATAAGTTGAAGCCCTAACCCCCAGTACCTCAGAATGTGACTGTATTTGGAGATAGAGCCTAGAAAGAGATAATCAAAGTTAAAAGAGGTCATATGGGTGGGGTCCAAATCCAATAGGGCTGGTGTCCTTATAAGAAGAAGAAAAGACACATGGATTTGCACACACAGAGGAAAAGCCATGTGAGGACACAGCAAGAAGGTGGCCATCCTCAGGAGAGGCCTCAGCAGACATCAACTCTTCCAACATCTTGATCTTGGACTTCTAGCCTCCAGAGATGCGAGAAAATAAATTTTTGTTTTTTAAGCCACCCCAGCTAGTGGTATTTTGTTATGGGAGCCCTAGTATAATAGTAATTGGTTATTCATTAGCTATGGATTATCCAAAGGGATTTTCTTCTGCACTATTAAGAAGAAAATTCTGTTTCTTAGTAACACACACATTCTTTCCTTTTGGGTCAATTTTCCTTAATACTGTATAGTTATGGACACCTGCCTGATAGGGCCAGATGGAGTTCAAGTTCTCAGCATTGTGGAGGGGAATGTTCTAAGGGTCTGTTAACTCTCTAGTTTTGACACAGTATCTCATCTGTTTCTCTCAGTAGCCTTGGGTGTAGGGTAGGAATTAATGTCATCTTTTCGTAAATGAGGAAACAGATTCAACTGAGTGATTTACCCAGGACTGAACTCATAACCAATTCTTTCAATCCCACTCTCTCTGCTGTTTCTCTCACGTCCCACTCTTTTTTTCCCCTTTCTCCTTAGCATTATAATATTTCCAAGTTTGGGGTGTTTTTACATTTCAAAATTTGCTTTGTTATTTTTGAATCTAGAATCTTATTTTTCTGAAATTCTACTGGATTTTTTTTCTGTTTCTCTTAATTGTAGACATTGGTGTTGTCTTTGTGGTAGATTTCTTAGAAGAAGTCACTCTACGCTATTCTTCACTCTGCCATTTTATGACCTATCCCAAGTGGGATTTTTTTATTCAGTTAGTTTCCTTGAGAAACCCAGGCGATACCTAGAAGACCTTTTATGAAATCCCTTCTCTTACCCCTTTCCCTGTACCAGTGGATTCTGAATTTTGCAGGAAACTGAATACCTATGGAAGGCAAAAGTAAAGGTCTTTTGACATCTTTACCCTTTAGACTAATTACGTGACTGTCTTTGGACTTTATAGTATATCATGGGGAGTTTGTTTTGTGGGAGGCATTAAATCCCTATGTTAGAAGTCTTCAAAGAGAAAATAGAAACACAGTCTTTAAGGGGTTGGACAAGGGTAGCAGATTCTGTATTGTCCCCAGTGGACACTTGGAACTGGGTACTCATGGTCACGACCACCCGTCGGCATGAGCTGGCCAAGTAGGAGACACCTGTAGGGACGCTGCACTCAGCAAGTTCAGGAGGAGAAAGGGGCAGAGCCACAATCATAGCAGGGCTGAAGCAGGGAAAACCAAGCCTTCAGCACCAAACTACGATACTTCCCTGGGAAGATTATCTGAGGCTTTCTAGAGACAAGGGCTACTTTGCCCTTGTTAAACCACCCGTGATGTGGACGCCCAGCAGGACCATCAGGAGGGGTGTGATCCAAGGGTAGGGCACAGAGTCTGGGGACAAATATCCCCCATCTGATGGGGATAACGATGCCTCCTCATATAGAGGAACAGACGTGCTAACGACTTAATTCCAGAACATTTTGAGGATCATGAACGTTGATCTAAAGTTGCACGGCAAAGGGGAGGCGGGGATGAAGTGAGAGAGTGGCATGGACATATATACACTCCCAAATGTAAAACAGGTAGCTAGTGGGAAGCAGCCGCATAGCACAGGGAGATCAGCTCGGTGCTCTGTGACCACCTAGAGGGATGGGATAGGGAGGGTGGGAGGGAGACGCAAGAGGGAAAGGATATGGGGATGTATGTACACGTATAGCTGATTCACTTGGTTGTACAGCAGAAACACAACATTGTGAAGCAATTATACTCCAATAAAGATGTAATAAATAAATAAAGTTGCACAGTATATGCTTTGTCTCTGGCATATCAAAAGGTACCATAAGTGATAACAATAGTAATGGCAGATACTGCTTATTAGATGCTAACAGTGCCAGATACCATACTAGGTGCTGTTGTATTCACATGGTACTTTATTTACCCCCATATAACCTCTGAGATAAGTACTATCGCTATCCAATTTTACAGAGGGAGAAACTGAGCCTTAGAAAGGTCATGAAATTTGCCCAATGTCACTCACTGAATAGGTGGCAGAATTGGAATTCGAACCTAAGTCAATCGGAACACCAAAAAACTTATGCTCTTAACCAAATCATTTATATTTCTATGAGAACTGGATTTTCAAGAGCTTCTCAATTTCATACCTTCTGACCAGTTGTCCCATAAACTATTTAACTGTCCCCGAAATGGACATATAAACTGCAACCTGACATCTGAACTGCATTTCCCAAACTGTCCCTCACACTGAAAGTAACACAAAAATCCTCCGTAAGACCACAAGTCCTGAGTCTCGGTGTGAAAAATGTGGGCACCACAATTTAAGCAGATTACCAAATCTTAGAGAATTAGAGAGGAAGAAAGTGCACTCAACACAAAGTGTTCAGAGCATCATGTACTCTTCTGTGATTTAGAAGGCACTGATGGATCTTGTGGTGTCTGGAGGTTACCCTTATGAGTTTCCATCCTCATTATATTATTGAAGTGCAGAAATGCAGATTTCCAGCAAGTTTCAACAGATAGAAATCTGGATAAAAGGAACTCACTGTGCTGACATTAATTACTTAAGTGGTGCTTTCTTGAGGGACTACCATGGCTTGCAAAAGGGGCTCCATAAACTGTTTTCTTATATTATGAATATTTATAATTTTATGCTACTGATATTTCAAAAGTGGGCTTTAATTAGAAACCTCGTGATGCTATGCCTTTTGGCTTTGCTGTCATTGTTTACTTTTGTTTGTTGAGCATCAGAAGATGGGGGTGTCAGGGCCACAGTAGAGAGAGGACTCTAGAAATTCACCGTCAGCTAAGTTTTTTCAACTCCCAAATATGGCCCATGATCTAAAAGATTTAAGAACCACTGACTCAAGATCATTTTTATTCTAGCACCCAAATATCCTCTCGCAGTGATAACTGTGTCAGTCTAAGGAGTTGTTTATATTAGACATATTCAAATCACATAATTTGCCCAAAACTGGGAGTAGGATGGGAAAGAGGGGAAGGGAAAGGCAGCAGAAACTTGAAAACATCTTTGTAGGCATCATTCTAAGCACATTTTCCCTCTGGTTCTAACATCCCCATATTTTGTTTAGAGCACCTTCTGTGGTCAAGAAGAATAGCAATTAGAAATGAACTCTTCCGTCCACCTCATTACAAATAACTGAATTTCGTTTCCTTTTATGGCTGAGTAATATTCCATTGTATATATGTGCCACATCTTCTTTATCCATTCATCTGTCGATGGACATTTAGGTTGCTATTGTAAATAGAGCTGCAATGAACATTGTGGTACATGACTCTTTTTGAATTATGGTTTTCTCAGGGTATATGCCCAGTAGTGGGATTGCTGGGTCATATGGTAGTTCTATTTGTAGTTTTTTGAGGAACCTCCATACTGTTCTCCATAGTGGCTGTATCAATTTACATTCCCACCAACAGTGCAAGAGGGTTCCCTTTTCTCCACACCCTCTCCAGTCTAGAGTCTGTCATACAGAGTGAAGTAAGTCAGAAAGAGAAAAACAAATACCATATGCTAACACATATATATGGAATCTAAAAAAAAAAAAAAAAAAAAGGTTCTGAAGAACGTAGGGGCAGGACAAGAATAAAGATGCAGATGTAGAGAATGGACTTGAGGACACCGGGAGGGGAGAGGGTAAGCTGGGATGAAGTGAGAGAGTAGCATGGACATATAAACACTACCAAATGTAAAATAGATAGCTAGTGGGAAGCAGCGGCATAGCACAGGGAGATCTGCTCAGTGCTCTGTGACCACCTAGAGGGGTGGGATAGGGAGGATGGGAGGGAGACGCAAGAGGGAGGAGATATGGGGGAATATATGTATATGTACAGCTGATTCACCTTGTTATACAGCAGAAACTAAAACACTATTGTAAAGCGGTTGTACTCCAATAAAGAGGTTAAAAAAAAAAAGAATTTTTCCAAACTCACGGCCTGCCTATTTCTCAGGTTCTCTAGGACCCAGTGGAAAAAAAGAAAGAAAGAATCTTATTCATGCCAAGTGAGCTGTTATCAGTTTGCTTATTGATTTTTATCCCCATGCTGTAAACCTCAAAATGCCACAGCCCCA
Source organism: Lipotes vexillifer (assembly GCF_000442215.2). Lineage (NCBI taxonomy): Eukaryota > Metazoa > Chordata > Mammalia > Artiodactyla > Lipotidae > Lipotes > Lipotes vexillifer. The sequence continues at coordinate 620,232 of NW_006770904.1, forward strand.
GCTGGGATCCCACCAAACCCATTCTTTTACGTATCCTTTCATTTTCCCAGTCATCTTTCTTTTTGATCCTTGACAACTTCTCCCTGCACCCACCATCCGGGAATTAACAATTAACTGCCCATTCAATTTTCCCTCTCCTGTCTCTTTAAGTCAGAAACTTCCCTAGGTTCCTAAGCGCTGGCGGCCTCCGCAGGCGTCCAGGACTCCCAGCAAGTCTCCATGGCAGTGAAATTTGCAAGTGAATCTCCCTGATCTGAAAAAATAGCACCAGTTTCCTAAGCGATCTCTGACTTCCAGACATCTACAAGGGCACCAGTGGGTTTCAAGACATCCAGTGAACCAAGTCCGAGGACTGAAAAACCAAATCAATTGATAGTGGCAGCTCCAAAAAGGGAAACGTCCCCAAACTGAACAAAATACAAAACCAATATAAAATCCAACTAACAAGCACACAAACAGCAGTGAAATGCTTTAAGATTCAAATGCCTACCTCACAGATTTCCCAAAGCTCTCTGCTCACACAGGCATCCTCCTCTGCCTCTGCTCTCTGGCTCCCCAAAAACTATGCTTTCTTAGCCTGAGCAACAGTCTTCTCAAGTGTCAGGCTCTGAAATACACATGCTACACACGCTCAGACAGCCTCTCCGTGCCAGGCAGCCCCTTCTTCCTTCCCAGCCCCGAGCCAGCCCATGCCAGTTCCCCGACAGGAGAGCAACTCCTCCATGGGATGGAACTGGGGAAGGGAAGAGCGCAGACAGGAGTTGGGGATCAATTTAAGTCACCAAGGACCGGGGGGCCACCCATCCAGGCGGGAAGGGTCCATCTTGTCCCTTTCCTAACCTTAAAAGCCCTCCACAGAAGGTTTCTCCAGCCTCGTTCAGATCCCAAAACAAGTTGGCAGACTCCTCCTGGCGTCCCCTGCTCGCACTCAGGCCCCCTCCAAGGCGGCAACCCCCAGCCCGCAGGACGCGGATAGCTTCTTACCTTTACAAAGCCCCGGTTCTTAAAAGCCTGGCTGGAGCCTCCAAGGAGTCCTGCGTTTTCCTTGACATTGGAAGCCACCAGTTTCAGAAACAGGGCACATTTCTAAATGAAACAGAAAGTAACCCGGGAACCCAGGCCAGACCCCCGACCTGCACTTGGCTTTGGCTCTCCGTAGCCTCTATGAGTCCTGGGACTCAGCCAGCCCGCCCAGCTGTTTCAGCCCGGAGAGAATTCAGAGGAAACTGCCGCTTGCAAGTCTGGAACTCACGGCCTGGGCTTTGCTTTTTTTTTTTGAGTATTTGTTGAGCTTTTTAACATGCAGTTTGTCTCCTTCTGCAGGGAATTACTCAGTGAGCCTGTCACCTGACTCACAGCAGCTCAATTATATAATTCAAACTGTGCTACTTGAGTTCTGATCAGAAAACCACACTCCCCTTCCCCCATCTCCCCTCCCCCGCTTCCTTGACGTGGAGGGAGAGGCACTCAAAACACCAAACAATGAAAATTAATCTTTCCTGAAACTTCAGTGGAGGGACTTTCCCTGGCAGTCCAGTGGTTAAGACTTCACCTTCCAATGCAGGGGCTGTGGGTTCGATCCCTGGTCGGGGAGCTAAGATCCCACATGCCCGGCAGCCAAAAACCCCAAAAAAACCCATAAAAAAACAGAAGCAATATTGTAACAAATTAAATAAAGACTTTAAAAATGGTCCACATCAAAAAAAAATGTTTAAAAAGAGAAGAAATTTCAGTGGAGCTGCTGCAGTTTCGCAGTGTATTTTTATTTCCCTTTGGTTTGATTCTTCTCTGGCAGAGGACTTCCTAAATGCCAATGCTGAGTTAGCAGGGATTTCTCAAGATGTAACATCTCAAGACGTAACTGTAGCAGTTTCCTTGACTTTCATTTAGGGTGTGGCTGTCTGTAGATTAGGTAAATCAGCCAGTGGGTTTGCAAATGACAGAGCGCATCATCAATTGAAAAGCCTCAAGTAGATTTATAGCACCGGCAAAGCCTAGAATGTTTATTACTTTAGCCACAGTATCTAAGTTCCCTGAAATGTCAAAGGGGTAGATTGGGTTGAGAGGTCTTTAGCCAACCCCCTGCCCTGACCTTAATCTTCCTAAACCCTCTCCAGCCACCTCAAATAAGCATAACATCCAACTGAAAATTGCATGCTTGCTATGCAAACACCACTTAATGGCCAAACCCCATTCTCTACTATCAACAATGTGGAAATCCTTAAGGCCAATCTAGATGGATATTTTGGAGCCAGCACTTGGGTGAAAGTAAAAAAATTATTTCAGTCCCATCTTCCCCTTCTTAGCATCTGTCATCTCTGTTCAGATGATATATATTGAGGAGCAAGTATGTTAAAACAGAATTGACCCACGAATGAGATCTTTGAGAAATTTAGGTGGCATAAATAAGCATAACATTTAAAGCATCATGAAATAATCAACATTAAAAAACTCCAACCTGTTTGCTTTTTCCATGTCAAAGCCAGATGAACTGTATGCCTTGGAGGATCTGGGCTCCCAGTCTCCTCCCAGGCAGTGGAGACATTGCTGAATACGGGATATACTCCAAAAGGGCTGTGAAAGTCTAGGGGAACAAATGCTAACATTGGTCACCTTCTTTTGGTTTTTCCTGGTCTGAGTTCTTTTCTCCCTTCTGCATTTCCTCACTCATATCTACCCAAGGAAATTACCTTGTCTTTCCTGCCAGACTCCAGCAGTGTACTAACAGTAGATACCATTGCTATATTAAACTGTGTGACATTAGACTGATACTGTGCCCAAAGAATAGCTTGCAAAATACTTTGTAACTATCTATCCACATATCCCTCTGAAGTGGGCATGGGATAATTATTATTCTCTTTGTCCAGACCCAAAGAAAGCCAGTAATATAGGTGAGAATTAGAAGTCAAGTTTCCTACTCTCAGCTCTATTTTACAAAGGAAGACCAAGATACACATGAAAAAGCAAAACCAAAAGCACATGAATGTGTAAACCTGAATGACAGATTGATGTCTGTTTATACCTTTCTCTCCAGGTGTGGTACATACAATGTGTTGTGGCAGTTGCTATGGTAACCACTTCTTTCTTAATGAGAATAAGGCTACATAGTAAAATATTAGAGAACATCAGGTGGTGAGTGTGGTGCTCCAAGGACAATGGTGCTTTAAGGACAAAGGACAACCCTGCCTGAAAAAGCGTCAGCGTCACACCCCGTACCGGACTCCCTGCCATGTTGTGATGGTTACGAAATTCCTGAGCCCACCTGGGTGATGGGACCTGTCCCAAATAAGGAAAGGCAACTGCCCTGTCCCACTCCCACCCTATAGAAGGAAGATATACGTGCCCCGACCAATCAGTAAATGAAAATTTCACCTCAGACCATTCCTTTGTTTTCTGGCTATAAAACCTGACCAATAGCACATGTTCGGGCTCCACTCTCCCAGACTACTAGGAAGTCGGCCTGCTGTTCTGACAGGGACCCTTCCCTCTAATAAATTCTATCTTCTTTACATTCTGCCTAGTGTCTGGAAATTCTTTTCCAACCCACGTTCGGACCACAACAGTGAGACCCATACTAGGAATGGGAAGAAAAGCAATAACGCAAAATATACCTTTGGTCTGCATATTGACACTGCAAAAATCAAATTTCCTAGACCAGTGTTGTCCACCAGAAATACAGTATGAACCACGTATGTAATTTAAAATTTTCTAGCTGTTGCGTTAAAAAAGAAAGAAAACTGGTGAACTTAATTTTGGTAATATATCTGCTTGACGAACACCAGCTGTCCAGCCCAGGGGCCCATCTACCTCCTACCTCAAATCCAATATATTCAAAATATTGTTTCAGACTTCCCAGGTGGCGCAGTGGTTAAGAGTCTGCCTGCCAATGCAGGGGACACAGGTTCGAGCCCTGGTCCAGGAAGATCCCACATGCCGCAGAGCAACTAAGCCCGTGCGCCACAACTACTGAGGCTGCGCTCTAGAGCCCGTGAGCCACAACTACTGAGCCTGTGCTCTAGAGCCCGGGAGCCACAACTACTGAGCCCACGTGCCACAACTACTGAAGCCCGCGCGCCTATAGCCCGTGCTCCGCAACAAGAGAAGCCACCGCAATGAGAAGCCTGCGCACCACAACGAAGAGTAGCCCCCGCTCACCGCAACTAGAGGAAGCCCACGCACAGCAACGAAGACCCAACGCAGCCAAAAATATATAAATTAATTAAATTTTTAAAAATCTTAAAAAATATTGTTTCAACATGTAATAATATAAAATTATTAACAGAGTATTTTATATTCTTTTCTTCATACTAAATCTCTGAAATGTGATATGAATTGTGTGTGTTTTACACTCACATCACATCTCAGTTAAGAGTAGCTACATCTCAAGTGTTCAATGGCCACAAGGTGCCAGTGGCTACCACATTACATGGCCCAGCTTCACGCCATATTTGGTCATTTTGGCTTAAAATTTGTTCTGTGAGTACACATTTGTCTATCTCTACTTGGAACGTTTAGAAAAATGAATTGCATTCATTTGGTTCTAGCTTTATGGCATAATTCAAGTGGTGTTCTCTTGGGTGGAGCAAGAAAATATAAAATAACTTGGAATTGAAATAGTATTAAAGATTCAGCTTCTTTCGTGCCACCAGAGGATCGTGAAGATTAAAAAAATAAACCTCAGGTTTATAAAAAGTTCCTTCCTTGGGTTGTCCCAATCGCCCAAGTTAGGGACCTCAGAGTCAGGCTGACTGTGCTTCCTATGTACCCCCTCTCTCTGCCCTCTTCTATCAGCCCCTCACCATTTTTCAAGTCCAAGGACTTCTGCGATAATCTAGATGAACCCAAGAACTCGTGCCTGGTCTCCCTGCCTCCACTCTCCACCCATTCAAGTTCATATTCTATCTTGCCTTCAGTGTAGACATGCAATGAAAGCAGACATTAATCATGGAGCTTCTCAGGACTTCCCTGGTGGTCCATTGGGTAAGACTCCACGCTGCCAATGCAGGGGGGCCCAGGGTCGATCGCTGTTCATGGAACTAGATCCCGCATGCATGCCAAAACTAAGAAGTCCGCATGCTGCAATGAAGATCCCTCGTGCCGCAACTAAGACCTGGCACAGCCAAAATAAGCATTAAAAAAAAATTCATGGAGCTTCTCAGCTTAAAGCCTTTAATAGCAACCTGCTAACTTTCAAATAAAATCCATACTCCTTGTCACGATATAAGGCAATCATCAACTGGCCTTCTGGGAACTTTCTGGCCTCTCTCCTGGCTAACCATTCTTTGATTTTACCCAGGTCTACATTCTTGACTGTGCCATGATTTCCATGACTCCATGACTTTGTTTAAAGTCTGTTCCTTCTGCCTGGAATGTCCTTCCTTAAAATGCCTGCCCCTCACCAAACAGCAAAATCCATCCAGCCTAGCTCCAATATTTACTGTAGCTTTCCTTGATCTTGCAAAATTAACAGCCAACTCATCTATGTTCTCATTACACTTTTATAAATAGACGTGTTATAACATTTATCACGTTCTATTATAATTATATGCTATGCTAGACAAAGATTTCCTCAAGAAGGGAAACCACATACCACTTACTTTTGAATTCACCTTGGGACATAACAGGATCTCAATAAATGCCTGAGGAATATTCCAATACTCTTTTCTTTCCATTTCTCCTTCCTCTAATTGTCTAACCACATGGTACATCATCACCATCATTACATAGCAGCCAACATTTATTTGTACTACTGTGTACCAGACACTGTGTTAAGCATTTCACATAAATTTCATCTAATTCCAACAACAAATCTACGAGGTAGGAACTTAGCCTCGATTTTTAATAGCGGTGGTATCTTGAATGCCATTTCATTCTTTCAACAGGTGTTTTAAGGTCATTCTTAGAAACACTGGTTATGACAAGTAGATATGCAGGTATGCTTCTAAAGAACGCAAGATTGCACACTTGATTGTTAACTCATTTGTCAACGGGCTATTGCATGCGTCTTGTTTTACAGTTTTAGTCTCTCCATCTCTGCAATGCTTCCAATTCTTAGTGGGCTGAGAAAACAGAAAACCTAACTTAATAATATTTTGTGCAGAATAAGAGTATGGTGGCTTTGAGTAAGGGCATGAGAAACCCTGCCCCATCGATATCACAGGATGTGACATTTAGTTTTGTTGCTCAGTCGTTTGGGGGTTTACATCTGGCTCTTGAGTCATTTCCACATAATTCAGTTTAGTCGTGCTTTAAAAAGTAGGGGGATCGACACCAAATGCTGGTGAGAATGTGGAGCAGCAGGAACTCTCATTCATTGCTGGTGGGAATGAGAAATGGCACAGTCACTTTGGAAGACAGTGTGGTGGTTTCTTTCAAAACTAAACATACTCTTGCCTTGCAATCCAGCAATTGCACTCCTTGGCATTTACCCAAACGGACTGAAAACTTATATCCACTCAAAAACCTGCACACAGATGTTTAGACTAACTTTATTCATAATTGTCAAAACTTGAAAGCAACCAAGATGTCCTTCAGCAGGTGAACGAATAAATAAACTGTGGTGCATCCAGGCAATGGAATACTATTCACACTAAAACGAATGAGCTATGAAGCCATGAAAAGACACAGAGGAACCTTAAATGTCCATTACTAAGTGAAAGAAGTCAATCCGAAAAGGCTCCATAAGGCACGATTCCAACTGTATGACATTCTGGGAAAGGCAAAACAATGTTGACAGTAAAAAGATCAGTGGTTGCCAAGAGTTGGGAGGACAGGAGGGATAAGTGGAGCACAAAGAGATTTTTAGGGCAATGAAGCTACTCTATATGATACGATAATGTATGTCATTGTACATTTGTCCCAACTCATTGAATGGACGGCACCAAGGATGAAACCTTATGTAACCTAAGGACTTTGGGTGATAGAGATGTGTCAGGGTAGTCCTTGTAGTAATGTGTCAGTGTCGATGTTTCAGTTGTAAGGCATGTAGCACTCTGGTGCCTGAAGCTGACAGCGGGGGAGGCCAGCGCATGGGTGGGGGTAGGGTATACGGAACGCTCTGTACTTTCTGTTCAATTTTGCTGTGAGCCAAAACTGCTCTAAAAAATAAAATCTATTTTTAAAAAAATGGAGGGACCAGAGAATGGCTTGTCCATGGGTGCCCAGGGACTGTGCTCACTGGCTTCTGGCTTGATGTACAAGTTGTTTTCCTGCTAGGTTGTCAGTTGCTGAAATTTATTAATTGCTTTCTCCACTTTGTTTCCACAACACCACTAAATAAACGGCATATGCTCAGGGATTAATAAATTCTCGTTTAAATGAAATGAAGGGAAAACACACTTAATGCTTCGAATAATAAATAACGTATATTTCCACCCACAGACACAGCATAATGGCCTTAGTGTCAACAGAAAACCTCTTACTGAGGCGGTTTCTGGAGACTCTGGAGCCTGGGACGGCCTCAGGCTTGGAGGAGGGGTTGCCCTGGAAGGTCTGGCAGTTGTGGGGCGGGGGGCGGCTAGAAGAGCGGCTAAGTTGAGAAAATTTAACTCTCTCTTTGACTCAAGCCTGGACATGCTCTCTGTGCCCTCAGGGACCAGCCCTTGGTCACCACCTGGCGGATTTACAATTCGTTGCCCAGAGCGGGGCTAACTCTGCTGAGCAACGCACTTGCACTGCGGCCCTCAGTTTCTTCATGTGTAAAAAGGGATGAGGATATTGTGGGTTACGGTGGGTGTTACACGAGATCATGTCTATAATCACTGTGACGCAGTGACAGTGTTAACTGATGGACAATGTTCACTCTTAGTGTTACATATTATTAGATATTACATGATGATAATAAAGCATTGGAGATGCCGTTAGGGAGCTCAAATGATGGCAGTGCCTGTGTGAACCCCCCTTCTGCTATCTCACCACGCCTTCTTTCTACTCAGTTTGCTGTTGGCACATATTGAGATGGTGAATTTATCGACCTCCATGACCTCTGTCTTCCTTCCTTCCCTCCCTCCCTCCCTCTTTCCTTCCTTCCTTCCTTCCGTCCATCCCTCCCTTCTTTATTTTCTTTTTTCCTCCCCCACCTCTTCTCTTTTTCTCTCTCTTTCCAGTTATTATTTTTTAAACGAGCTTATTTTGTCCCTTGCTATTCTTGGCCAACCAAGACTCTTTGTATTGAGATCTTGCCAAAGCCACATTAAGCTCACCAGGTTGCTAAACTTAGACCAGCCTGTTTCTGCTGTCTCGGAAGATCTGCAATACCATAAATAAGAGAGGTAGCAGGTCAAAAGATTCTTGTTCACAGCTAAGGGGGCTGCTTCACACAGAGCTTCCCAGAAGGAAGACAGAGCCTGACAGGAGGAAGATCTCAGGCCTCAGGCATAATCTATAAGAGAGCAGTTAATACCTCACTCCCTGCCAAGTCAAGGTGCCTTGCCAATCTCAAAAGCCATCTTTCAAATTGCTTTTTGGCCAGCTCAGCATAGTGTCCATGTGACAGCTCTACTTTGTGAGAACAAGAGAAAAAAGCAGTTTCCCAGAGGGGTAGGCAGTTTCCTTTTCTTTCTACAAGATAAATACCCTTTAATTCTCTCCAAAGCACCATGTGGGATTTATGTGATGACCTGTGTCCAAAAAGGACTAAAGACCCAAGAAAGACACAAGAGGGGAGAGGGGACACACAGTGGCCTTAAAAATGGGGCGAGTGAGGTTTTGAAAGGCGGAGAATGCGGTGGAAAGAGCTCTGGGATTGAACTCTAGTCCTGCCCCCTGCTCACTGGAGGCAAAGTAATTAGCCTCCGTTCTTCCCGTATGAGATGCTAATGATAATAAACTGGGGGGAAGTCTGGGGTGACGTCTGTAAAGCATATATCAGGTGGCCTGGTGGAGAGCAGGTGCAGAATGACCCAGCCACGTGGGTAGAGCCTCCATTCTTCATGTCTAAAGTGTAAAGAGACTGCCGTGTTCCTTCTGTAAAGTTCTTTGGCGGAAGATAAATGTAACCTCCAGCAAAGGGTAAAGACCACATGTGTGTGTCTGTGTGTCTTCCCTCTTACGCCCCTGGCCCCCTGCCCCGGCCCCAGAGCTCCATGCTGCAGATTATATTTTCCACAGATGGACACAACTATATCTCCCATCCCACATACTGGTCTAGAACCTCGCCACTCCCCTGTCAAGTGGTGGCATCGAATTCCTCTCCCTCTGAATCTGGGGGAGGGGAGGGGCGCTTGGATCACGCTTGTAGCCTGCGCAGTAGAAGTCTTCCTGTGGGACCACAGAGGCTATAGGTCACAAAGGGCAATGCAGCTTCCACCTTATTAGTTGGAATACTTGCTCTTGAAGCCTTCAGCTGGCAGGTAAGCAGGTGACTGCATTGGGGCCACCATGCTATGAGGAAGCCCAACCTGGCCCATGTGCAGCGGCCATGGAGAGAATTTCCAGAAGCCCCACCCTCTCCCCCAACCCCACATCACTGACTGACGGCAGCCTCAAGAGAGACCGGAGCCAAAAATCACACATCTGAGCCCTTCCTGAGCTCTCGATCCATGTTGATGGAATGTAGATGATAACACACAACAAAACCCAACTGGGGAACATCCCCAGCGGTCCAGCGGTTAAGGCTGTGCGCTTCCATTGCAGGGGGTGCGGGTTCGATCCCTGGTCGGGGAGCTAAGATCCCACATGCCATGCAGTGCAGCCAAAAAAACCACCCCAAAACAACCATGATTGGAAGAGAATCATGGCCTCCGTTACACTCTCCTAGAGCAATGTAACATAGGGTTCAAGGATCAGACCTGGGAACTGGGGAGAGCCAGGGTTTAAATGACCCTACAACTTCAGCTTGTGACCCTTAACAAGTCCACATGTCTAAAAAGGTGATAAAAATAATGCCATGGGACTTCCCTGGTGGTCCAGTGGTAAAGAATCCGCCTTCCAATGCAGGGGATGCAGGGTCGACCCCTGGTTGGGGAACTAAGATCCCACGTGCCGCGGGGAGCTAAGCCCATGCGCCACAACTACTGAGCCCGTGCGCCTCAACTAAAGAGACAAAACCCACACGCCGCAACGCAGAGCCCGTGCACTGCAACAAGAGATCCTGCATGCCATGGCTAAGAACCGATGCAGGCATAAAAATAAAATAATAATAATAATAATGCCTAGGTCATAGGATTATTGTCAGGGCAAATGAGGTGGTCCATGTTAAGTTCTTAGTACTGTGATGGGAACAGAGCAGACACACATCTTAGATATTGTTTGTCATCACCCTCATCACTACCACTAACTCTTCTAATCATTACGATGAGTTTTGTTTCTAAGGCCTTAGAGCTGGCGAGAATACACCCCCTTTTCTTTTAATCACACTTTCTTCTATTTAGACATGTGCCCTTCAACCCATAATCTGTACAATCTGTTTCTCAGCCTTCATGCTAATGTCCCAATCATGAGGAATTGTTTTAAAAAATCCAATTAGTCTTAACTCCTTCATCCTGCTCACCCGGAATCAGCTATCACTTTGCCCTCAATGTTTTTGACTGTTTTAGTCATCATTTCCTAGAAAACGCCAAATATTCTGGAGCAGGAAGTCTGTTTTGACTAAGGATGCAGACCCATCTATCTATGTCTGTTGGACCACTCAACTCAGCATTTCCTTCCGTGATGTGGAAGGGCTCATCCAGTACCTACAATGAGCCAACAGAGGAGAAAATTAAGGTTCAGAAAGATTGGAAACAGCATTAGAGTTTCACTGTTCATTCACTAACTCATTTGTATATTCATTCGGTCATTCAACAAATAGCTATTAACAGCTTTCTCTCTGCCAGGCTCTGGACATACAAACATGAACAGTCTCACCTTTTTTTTTTGGTGGTACGTGGGCCTCTCACTGCTGTGGCCTCTCCCGTTGCGGAGCACAGGCTCCGGACGCGCAGGCGCAGCGGCCATGGCTCACGGGCCCAGCCGCTCCATGGCATGTGGGATCTTCCCAGACCGGGGCACGAACCCGTGTCCCCTGCATCGGCAGGCAGACTCTCAACCACTGCACCACCAGGGAAGCTCCAGTCTCATTACTTTTGATTTTGATTTCCCCCCAAGTCATTAATTCAATACATCACTCATTCAAAAATAAACATTTTGTTTTTGCATGTGTCTTTTTCCATAGTCTCTACTGTTATGAAGCTTATAGTTTTGCTCAAGGGCAGATAATTAAACATACAACAATGGTAAAGAGTGCTAAGAGCTATTGGAGGGGACACAGAGAGTTGTGCTTAGTAATAGGACTTAGTCTGGAGGAATGGTGAAGGAGGGCTTCCTGGAGGAAGTGGCTTTATATGGGGACCGAAGGAGAAGTGGGAGTTAGCCAGATGGAAGGTGGGCAGAAAGGGAGAGTGATGTAGGCAGGGTCAACTGCTTGTGTGAAGGTCCTGAAAGCAGAGCGAGTGTGGGAATAACTGAGGAACTAGGAAAAAAAAATCTCAACCCAAAGGTCACCAGGAAGTCTTCAATATCCCTTTGATCTCCACTCCCAGAATTTGCCTTTGTCCTTTCCACTTTATCTGGCTTACAAAGTGCATGTTTAATAAATGCTCATGGAACTGCTGTTTGCCTTATAGTAATCTGATGGCACTATTATTTTAAGGGGACAGATATGGTTTGTTAAAGCACACAGCTATACACACACATACATACACAAACCCCCAACACTTTTAATAAATTCAAAATAGGGGAGTTATTTTCAGTTTATGTTTTTTAAAAAAGTTTATGTTTATAGACGTTGTTTTATTAATTTTATTTCCAATTTATTTTTTAATTAAAAAATTAACTATAGATATGTCATTGTGAATGGTGAGGTGATTTTCTTAATTAACTCCATTGCTGTTTAATCCTCTTTAATATGTTTTCCATTCCCAGGCAGCTGGCTTTTGTCATCAAGCAAATAGAGAGGTAAAACTGTAATTGGGCAGATTGAACTAGACGCTTAGAATTGAGTGTACCTAAGAGCCCAGAAGTTGGAGTCAGCCTCTCTCCCTGTACCCACTACACTGGGATTTCTGCTCTCTATCACTACCTTAATGCCCAGACACACTGTGATTTCTGCTTTTCTTTCTGTGGCTGCTGTCTGGTAATAAAAGAAGAGCTGTCCCGTTTTTGTCATCTGTAGAACAGAGGGTAACATCTCTTAATTAATGAAAGGAAGTGGTGCAATGTAGTGAGAACATTGCAATTGTTTCCAATGAATTCCACATGCAGTTTGGCAAAGCTAATAATCCATAAAATGACCTAGGATCTAAATATGGAGAACAATAATCTTTTATCAGTCATTTTTCTATCTTCCCAGTAAAAGCAAGAAAAGACCAAGGCCAGATGCATAGAAGGTCTACAGATTTACAGTATCATAAGTTCCTGACTATAATCTTAAATAGAAAAGAAATTTACATGTGCCATTCAGATCTTATGAATTCCCACATGTTTTACAACGTCTATAATTCATCATGTATTGACAGGTGTCAGTTCAACCACCAGTGGAGCAGGTATTTGACTGTTTACATCATTTGTCACCAAAGCAAAGACATCTTCATGGTCACGGAAGAGCAAGAAAGACCTTTTCATTCCATCAGACATTGCATTTCTAAATCCTTCAAGGATAGAGAATGAGTGTGTCATGCACATCCATGAACCCCTAAAAAGTATCTCATGGAACATCTTACTCCGGCCCCATAATACCTTTATAAAAAAATTAGAGTAAAATACACATAACATAAAATTCACCATTTTAAGGAGTATAATTCAGCGCCATTTAGTACATTCACAATGTTGTGCAACCATCACCACTTTCTAGTTCAGTAATATTTTAATCAACCAAAAAGGAGACCGTGTAGCCAATAAGCACTCACTCCCCATTTTCATAATACTGTGTCCCTGACTCACGTTGCAATGGCTCACCTCTCTCAACCTAATTCACAACTCTGCAGCTCCCCGGAATCCCAGGGTTACACTTAAAGGATTTTTAGCTCCCACCCGCTTTAGATAAGATTCAAGCAGAGAGGCAGGAAGCGGTGAGAGGGCAGGAGTGGCGTCCAGCTGCAAGTTCCCCAAGGGTCCTGAGCTGGGTGACAAGACTGCTTATCGCTTCTTTCCTTTCAGTCAGCCCTCCTGCACCAGGGTTTTCTACATGCTTCTGTTCACAGTTATACTGTGCAAGGAAGACCCTTCCTTTACTTTACAGGGGAGATTTATGCCATAACAAATGGATTTTAAGAGCACTGCATGCAATGGGCCAAGTGATGGACACCATATAGGAGGCTGGTTAACCATCACTTACTTGTCATGAATTTGCTGCCACTCTGGGGATACTCCTTAAAGGGATGTTTACTGCTGGTCTGGTTTAGCGTTTCACCAACTGAAGGTTTATCCAAATGTACTGGGGGCCCAAGGATTTTCTGTAGGTGAACTGGCATGGGCGAGTGACCTTGGCCGTAACCCTCGCCAGTAGCAAATGATGGCTCACATGGAATTGGTGCCACAGGGACCCCAGTAAGCATAACATCCAAGTGAAAACGATGTGCTCGCTGTGCGAACACCTCTGAAAAACCAAATCCCCAACGAGCCTCTACCTTAAACCATACTGAAATTCCCAAGGCCCATCTATATAAATATTCTGAAGCCACCACTGTCTTGGGTGAAGGTAAGTAAGAGTCATTTCGGTCTGCCCCTATTTTTCTGTTCCAGCACCTGCAATGATAGGACAGCAAGTGTCTCCGTCCAAATGATACATATTGGGGGCAAGTGTGTTCAAACATTGGAATTCATCTATTCATAAGAGGCTGAGAAACGTAGATGGCATAAACGAGCATAACACTTAGAGTTTCATTAAACACGGCTATCATCGTAAACATTTCCAACCTGTTTGCTTTTTACATGGCAAAGCGAGGACGAGCTGTATGCAGGACGTGACACAGGGAGGCTGGGAGTGGGCATTTCAGTCCCTTCTGGCAGCACATGGTCCCCAAAGCTCTGTGAGAACTCATCTCTTCTTCCATTCAAAGTTTGAAGTGTATTGAAATTCTAAAGTGTTTGAATTCTAAACTGAATTCCGGCCAGCCATCTATAAAACAATTTTATCTCCACTGAATATTTCACCATCCTAAATAGAAACTCTTCCAGCCTATTGCTCTGTTATTTAAATTGTTACTAAAGAAAAGTCACTCTAAAACAAATATATCGAGGCTTCCATGAGTTAGAACGCAAACCTCTTACAACTGCATTCTGTATGAGAAATTCATCTTTTAACACTGAAAGATGAAAGGCAATTTTAAGAAGCCTGAACAATTCCATCCTACACTGTGAGTTATTTAATTGCGGTAGGAATACATGTACCAAGAATCATTCCTTAACTAGTCTAAACCTAAAACAGCAGTTGTTAAACGTGAGACTTGAGCTGATGCAACAGGGTGTGCTTTTGCCATGTGGGGCAGAGACCGCGATGCTTTTCAGGTTTTATTTTTTTTTATTTTTTATTTTTTTGCGGTATGTGGGCCTCTCACTGTTGTGGCCTCTCCCACTGTGGAGCACAGGCTCCGGACGAGCAGGGCAGGCGGCCATGGCTCGCGGGCCCAGCCGCTCCACGGCATGTGGGATCTTCCCAGACCGGGGCACGAACCCATATCCCCTGCATCGGCAGGCGGACTCTCAACCACTGCGCCACCAGGGAAGCCCCCAGGTTTTATTTTTAAAGTTTGGGTGACTACAGCTTAAACCAATAGCAGAGGGGACAGGAATCATTTATTTGTCTCTCTTATGACACCTCTCCTGCAAAATGTTTCCTTTTTTGTAGCATTTACCTAGCTAGCGAGGTGTTACTCTGTGTCCTGAGGACTGAAGCGTCTGCAGTTTGATGACAAATTGTATAGGAAACAAACTGAGACAGATGATTGCCACCCTAATTCATGATAAAATGGGAAAAGAAACGGCACTCATTTAATTCAGCACCCTTGCTTGATATAAAACTTGAGCAACCAACAAGCAGCAGTTTGGTGCAGAAGAAAAACTTTTGGACACGATGTCGGGACACCTGGATTTGAGGTCCCCCTGCCACCTCGGGCACGCCCCTCACTCCCCGGGCCTTGGTTCTCTTCACTGCTTTCTTAGGTTGCATGCATTTCTGAGATGCTAGAACCCTGTGATCAGGAGGGTACAGCAATACAGAGCAGTGGGGTGGCATGAAGATTGCCCTTGGCTAATCTACTGCTTTCCTCTAATTAGTACGCGCCATGAGCAAGCCTTAGACTTGGCTGGGATTTTACTGATGAGGAAAGAGTTCTGGAGAGGACAAGTGTCTTGTCGACAGTCACACGGTTAGTAAATGTGGGAGAGAGTGCAAACCAGGGATTTCGGTGCTAGGTCACCTAGGGCCATCTCTCCTCAGATTACAGAGAAACCAGGCGACATCTGAATGGAAGGCTTTACACCTGCACTTTTCAGTGGCTACTCACTAACCTTGGACTAGCAAAAGATCACAGCTTTTGGAATCGAGAATTCTAAGGTTCTGGTTCATCGTGATTTTGCCACACAATGCAGCCTCTATGTGTCCTATTTTAACCTTTTTTTAAGAGAAACTGTATTATGTAGTGATCAACAGTGTGGGTCTAATACAAAGACTTGTACGTGAATGTTCATAGCAGTTTAATTTGTAATAGCCCCAAAATGGCTATTAATATAGCCCAATGCCCACTAACAGGTGAATGGAGAGACAAATTGGGGTATATCCAATACAACGGAACACTACTGAGCAATAAAAGTGAACTGTCTATACCTGTGATGTGGATGAATCCCAAGATAATTATGCTGAGTGAAAGAAGCCAGACGAAAAAAGAGTTCATACTATATGATTCCATTTGTATAAGACTGTGGGAAATGCAAGCTCATCTATAATGACAGAAAGCAGGCCAGTGGTTGCTTAGAAACGGGAGTGTGAAAAGGGATGGACTGGGGAAGAGGTGGTGAAAAGGAGGCATGAGGAAACTTTTGGGAGTGAGACAGATTCATTATCTTGATGATATGATGGTTTCATGAGTATATACATATGCTAACAATTCTCAGATTTTACACTTCAAATATGTGCAGTTTACTGCATAGCAATTATACCTCAATACAGCTGTTCCAGAAAAACAACCCTCCCCCAAACCTCAAGGGGCCTGGAGTTGAAACCCAGCCTCACGATCCCCTAGCTATGTAACCCATGGTGAGTTACTAACCTCATCTCCAGGAGGACGATACTCATTTCTATCTCACAATGTTGCCGTGAGGATTAAATGAGTTAATCCTTGTAAGGTACTTAATACAAACTAGCTCTTATTATTATTTTCCCAGAACCACGGAGAAAGGATTCTGCTTTATCTTTTGCATCTCATTCCCATAAGATTTGAATTCATTAGTCTCTTTAAGCCATATTAAAGTGAGGCTCATGCATGCAGGTTTTTCAGATCTCTACTCAGCAACCCTTTTGGGAGCTTTTTCCTGACCACACTCTAAAATAGCACCCCTTCCCCAGTCACTCGTTAGACACTTCTCCTGATTTATTTTCCTCCCTGACACTTATCGCCATCTGACGCTACTTTATACATCTCCTTGTTTATTTGTTTACTCTGTCTCCCTTCACTGGAACATAAGCTCCCTGAGACTAGGGAACTTGGTCTGTTTGGCTCACTGACATAAAAGTCACTCAAGAAGTGTGTGTTGAGTGTTGAATAAATGAATGACTGCATTATCTCCAAGAACCTTCCTTGGTGATGGTGGCAGTATGGTGGTAGCTGGCCGTCACCATGGTACTGTGCATACTGGTAGCGTGTATATGTCCATGGCCCCCTGCGATCGCTGCAGCTGGCCTAACCCCATAGATAGCTGGGCAAAAAGAAGACCAGAAATTGGTCAGATCAGTGAGTCCTAATCTCACTTCATTCCTGGCTCTGTAGGAGTTAGAGACTGCATAGGCTGAATAATGTATTTGAAAAAACAAGATCAGGGCCTGGGACTGTTACTAAAATGATGAAGAATAGAAATCTAAAGTTTTAGAAAGTTGTGAACATGTAGGCTTTGATGGAATCCATCCCTAGACTCTTTCTTCTGATAGTCAGTAAGAAGGGAAATTGGATAAAAATTGGGTCCAGGGTACAAAGTTACCCTTGCCCTCCAGGGGCCCTGTAACGTGAAACCAACTGGTTTTGGCTTGGGTAACTCAAGACCTGCCCAGATGGTCTTTTTTCCTTCTTTTGAATTCTATGAATGCAGGTTACATGTCTAAGCCTCAAAGAAGTTAATTGTTGATTTGCTTCCATTTGCCTGTCCTGTCCTCCTCCTGCCATGTCTTGTAGATGCTATTTCTGCAAGTTTGAATCTTTAGGAGAAATGTGGACATGGCATTAAGGTCAGTTCAGTGTTATATCTTCTAAAAAGATGCATCTAAACTACACTGTGAAAGGTACGCTTGGACCTGCAATTGTATTGCAATCAATCCTTGGCTGAGTACGTTTATTTCATATCTTTGTATCTGCAGATCACAATTTATTCTGCCTTGAACTCTCTCCTTAGGAATCTCCAAACAATGCCTTATAAATAAGTAGCACATGTTTCAATGCATACAAAAGACTTCCTGAGTTAGCATTTGTCATCTTTTATGTTTTAATTATCTCATTTGATCTCTTTATTGTTGCAATTACATTCTAATTTTGCGTGCAGACACTTGAGTGCCCTGGGCTAGATTAATCAATTAATATTACAATTACTGTGATAGCAAGAGAAATATAAGTGGATAGGTGGCTACAGTAGCTCCAGATCCATTACTTTAATTCTGAATAAAGGGAGTCTGGCTGTGGAAAATTCTTTCAGACTAGTTTGAAGTTAAAAAAAAAAAAAACGAGATTCTTCCTCAAATCCTAAAGGCACGTAACGGGTTTGGATTTTTTTTTTTTTTTTTAGGTTTTGTTTTGTTTTGGTGCGAAGTCAACACTTTTTTTTTTTTTTGATGCAAGTATGCATAGCTCTGTAAGGAACAACACGACTCTCTTTGTTTTCTACAACCCCTTAGTCTGAAATCCCACAGCAGAGGCCTTGATCAATGGCTCTCAATGAACAGGGAGTTTGAGCTGGTTGTCTGGGCATTAGGGTCCAGGCAAAATAAGGAGACATATCTCAGCCATGGGGTGACCTCCCTGTTCAGGGCACAAGTCTAAGAGATTTTCCAGAGGCCCAGGGCCTCTCACACAAGATACACAGGCTGGCAGCCACCATGAGCGCAGGGCCCAACACAGAACTGAGTTCGTTCTTGCAGCTTTGCAGGAACCCTATGGTTAGATGGAAATGAAATGAGGAAGACAGGGTCCTAAGGTCTTTTTCAGTCCCAAGAAAGATATTCATCCTCCAGATTACTGCTCCCCTATCAAACTACCCCAAACCGAAACACACACACATACAGAGTTACCAACACCTACATATTCACATGCAAACACATGCATATGCCGTAAATAAGATGATAAATCAATATCTGAGACGCTCTTTTCCCTTTATCTGAACTTCTATGTTGTAACATCAATATATAGTATATTGTGCTTTTGGTTCTTATTTGTTCTCTAAACCATGGGTGCATTTTGTTCACACATTGGTTTGAAGCCATCCGTAACATTTACTGAGTCTTTGCTACGGTCCACACAGTGACTATTATCTCATTTAATCCTTGTAGCAACCCTGTGAGGAAGATGCCACAGATAGGGAAACTGGGGCACAAGAGGGGTACATAACCTGGTGAGGTAGAGACAGGGTTTTGTACATCTTGAGTGTCCCTCAAAGAGCAGTACAAACACATACAAGGTGGCTAGCAGAAAACTATTAATTAGAGTTTAACCCATCTGGTGAGTAAATGCATGCTTTGTCAGGGTCCTTGGGAGTTGATGCAAATCTGAAATGATCCTCAAAACCATGGCTCAACAGAGCCATGGAGTAAGTCTTATGGACTGTCATGGGTTGAATTGTGCCCGCCCCCCCCCCCCCCCAA
>NW_006770904.1:642994-646128 GCF_000442215.2 Lipotes vexillifer
CCCCCCCCCCCCCCCGCCAAAATATATGAAATTCTAAGCCCCAGAACCTGTGAATGTGACCTTATTTGGAAACAAGGTCTTTGCAGATATAATCGAGTTAAGATGAGGTCATCAGGGTGGGTCCTGATCCAACGTGACTGGTGTCCTAATGGGAAGAGAAGAAAGCCAAAGACAGACGTGTACATAGGAAAGATAATGTGAGACCCACAGGGGAGAAGCCCATGTGACAATGGAGTCAGGGGTTGGAGTAATGCCTCTACAAACCAAGGAACACCAAGGGCTGCAGTCTGCCACCAGAAGCCAGAAGAGGCAAGAAGAGTTCCTTCCGTAAATTCTTCAGACAGAGGACATGGCCTTGCTGACGCCTCGATTTTGAACTTCAAGCCTCCAGAACTGTGAGAGAATCAACTTCTGTTGTTTTACGCCACCTAGTTTGTGGTACACTGTTGCAGCAGCCCTGGGAAACCAATATACACACCAACCCGTATTTTCCCTTTTTATACAAAAGATCAAAGAATAAATGTCCTCTCTGACTTCTCAGGCTCCTTAAACAAGGGCAATGCTGAGTAAAGAATTGCCCAGCTGCAGCTGGGATCCCAGTAGGTGTGGGCTAATGTAGTTTATGTAGGAGCTCTCTTGAGGAGTCCATGGTTTCTAGGGAATGCAACTCTAGTCGAAGGGTCCACTCAAGGTTTGGCACTGCTGGTCCTGAAACTGAGCAGGACCCTGTGGGGTTCCTGGGCACAAAACCCATTCTGTGTTCCCCATTTCTTGGAAATTACAGGAAATAGGCTTCATTCAGCCTCCATGACCTTCCCTGAGTTCCAATGAGCAGGTTCAAACAGTTGCTAATTAGGGAAGGGAGGGGATGCAGAGACAATGGAGGAACAGTCAAGAAACAATAGAGCAGCCTTGGAGCAGGGTCCTGCTTCCCCCTCAAGGGATACACAAAACAGTATCTTTGAAATGTTTTGCAGATACTGAAACCCCACCAGGTGGGAGAAGTTAACTGTCTGCTGCCCACAAGCATGTAGATCCCAGACCAGTTGGAACCAGAAGGTTGATGATGTTGACCCCCAATTACCTCATCACCAGCCAATCAGAAGAATGTCCACGAGCTGATCACGACCTCTTTGAACACCGTTGCTATAAAACTTCTCACTACCCCTTCCAGATGGGGACACACAGTTTTGAGGGCATTAGCCCACTGTGGTGACCTTTGCCTGGCAAAGCAACAAAGCTATTCTTTTCTACATCACCCCAAACTCTGTCTCCGAGATTTAATTCGGTGTCAGGGTACAGGGGCCAGATTCAGCTTCAGTCCCACTCTTGCTTCATCCATATTCCCCAAAAGGGAAAAGTCTGGACCTTTTGGGAATATGAAGACATTAAGATGTGAATCCAGATCAGAAGGAGAAAAGCTATCCTGAGGTGTAGTCAAGGTATCTAATATCCTGGCATGAACCTCATTTGTTGGCTCTTTCTGATTTGGCTCTGGAGTTCCAGACTCTGTCCTGTGCTGGTCCATTAAGAATCTTCACAGATCTTTAACAAAAACAGTCCTTTTGGGGGACATATTGTTTTTATTCTGAGATTATGCTTTTCTATTTTTAAAATGTTAACATGTCCTTTGTTTTGTGAAATGAAGGTGATTCTAAATAGTAAGTTTTTTTTTCTTTTAATAGCCTTCCTGGACAAAATAAACAAAGTTGGTATTCCTATGCCAATCCCTG
Organism: Lipotes vexillifer; assembly: GCF_000442215.2. Lineage (NCBI taxonomy): Eukaryota > Metazoa > Chordata > Mammalia > Artiodactyla > Lipotidae > Lipotes > Lipotes vexillifer. Next base: position 644,728 of record NW_006770904.1, read on the forward strand.
ATTGTTTACTGAAATTTTATAATCTGTTCCATGGAAGTTCAAAGTCTGACCTTCTCAGTTAGGCTGTTTGTAGCCCAGAGCTGTATCAGCTACCTTCTTCCTGATCTACTGTGTAGCAGGGAAATATAATGGAAGAGAGATGACAGAAAAAAGAACTGAGAAAACTGAGGGGCTTTTTTTTACATATAATTTACATACAGAGAAATGCACACATTTTAAGAGTCATTTTGTTGAGTTTTGACAAGTGCAGAACCCATGTAGGAAAGCTGAGTTTTAATTCCAGCTCTACTCCTATTCACCTATAGGACATTGAACATGTTATGTAAAGTTTGCTCATCTGAAAACAAAGAGGATGGACTAGCAGGTCTCTAGAGATAATTCTCATCCCAACAAGCAGATGTTGAGGGCCACCTGACTCTGATTTTTTTTTTTTGGAAGTCCTCTTTGAAGATGAAGAGTCAACTCCATGTTTATTTTTTCTACAAGTACATGGTGAACACATGCTAATAGCACGGCCCTCTTCTAGAGCTGGGGGCGTAGCAGGGAATTGTCCATGAGGCAGTTTGAAAAGAAAAAAGTACTTTGATTCAGTTGATCCTGTTGGTGCGCATCTCAATGAAGAAAACAGAAAGAATCAGCTTGGAGACGTCCATTCGTGTCATGGATTCTAACAGATCTATTTGCTGCCTTTGTCTCCTTCTCTTTTCTCCTAGTTTTCATGGCATTTAGAGTCTCAGATAATGATCTGACCATCATTTTTTGAAGTATCCCTTTAGAACAACTAGTTTTATTCAGTGAAATGTCTTTTCCCACGAACACTTTAATTCATATAATCATTCTCAAGTATGCAGATATTTGTGGGACATTTACAGCTTATAACTTACAATTGAATTTCCAACTGTGACGAAAGAAACGGAAGAACAGCTTCAGGGCTAACAGCACATTTTGGCTTCTGTAAGAAACTTGCTTGCTTGCTTGGGGCGGGAAGAACCGGGTTCCTGATTGGCTGATTCAAAATTAAACAGCTCCCTCCCGCCTTGGGGACTTCCTGCCCTGTGAAGGGTATAAAAGCCTCGCCCGACTGTTAGTCGGGGTCTCACTCACTTCTCTCCGAGTGGGACCCTATCCGGACAGTTTGTGTAAGCTTCTATACTTGTATAAATCCTTTGCTAATCTTTCTACTTGGTGTTGGTGATTCTCGGGTGTCCTTGGTTGGGACACGGGTCGCATTTACCGGGGAACTCGACTCCAGGCGTGTGGCTCCCGGACCGCAACACAACCGTAAGAAAAATATGAAATCAATACCTCATTAAGATTTGGAATGAATGCTAGACATACAGATAGACACGTAAGATCAAGGGTAATGACTCTCAGCTTGTGAATTTCAGCCCCCCCCCCCCC